>NW_027189508.1:0-164458 GCF_040958095.1 Procambarus clarkii | reverse complement strand
TATCATTTGTATTTGAAACAACATTGGCATATGTCTATTCTTTGATCTAAATAATACGAAACCTCGCTCTATGATTTGAAGTTAAAATCCTCAAATATGGTAATATAGTGACTTTTTTCACGTTATTCATGTAGTCTGGTTTTACGTATATATATATTCGTTTTTACCAATATTTCGATACTACTTCATGTTTTTTCACGATATGTGATTTGGCCTTCAAATTTCATAATTTCGCAAATTTTGCATTTTTAAGCAAGTTTTCTTGCATTTTGTTTTGTACTAAAAATCATCGAATTTAGCAATATTTTGACCTTTATTATCCCCTTTTCCTTTATGTGATTTAAAGAAAATATCATCGAATTAGGCAATATTTTGCCGTTTTTCCACGTTTTTGTGAATTTTATGTTTATTGTTATTATCTCATTAAATATACATGAAAAATTATGCAAACACATAATTGATCAGAAATAACCTTAAATACTTCATTTTCAATCATCTATTTGTTTCTCGTTAAAATACCGAGTATGATATTTAAAAGGGGAGAAGTTCTGTTTTTATTGCATATATCGACGTTTCAGCCGGATTAGAGCGGTTTTACGTGTACATCTTCCATCGGTAATATAAACGGAAAATCAGGAACATTTTAGTTAATTTTAATGAAAACACATTGATTTTTGTCATTTGTATTTGAAACAACATTGTCATATGTCTTTTCTTGGATCTAAATAACACGAAACCTCGCTCTATGATTTGAAGTTAAAATCCTCAAATATGGTAATATAGTGACTTTTTCACGTTATTTATGTAGTGTGATTTTACGTATGTATATTCGTTTTTACCAATATTTCGATACTACTTCATGTTTTCTCACGATATGTGATTTGGCCTTCAAATCTCATAATTTCGCAAATTTTGCATTTTTAAGCAAGTTTTCTTGCATTTTGTTTTGTACTAAAAATCATCGAATTTAGCAATATTTTGACCTTTATCATCCCCTTTTCCTTTATGTGATTTAAACAAAATATCATCGAATTAGGCAATATTTTGCCGTTTCACCTTTTTTTGTGAATTTTCAGTTTATTGTTATTATCTCATTAAATATACATGAAAAATTATGCAAACACGTAATTGATCAGAAATAACCTTAAATACTTCATTTTCAATCATCTATTTGTTTCTCGTTAAAATACCGAGTATGATATTTAAAAGGGGAGAAGTTCTGTTTTTATTGCATATATCGACGTTTCAGCCGGATTAGAGCGGTTTACGTGTACATCTTCCATCGGTAATATAAACGGAAAATCAGGAACATTTTAGTTAATTCTAATGAAAACACATTGATTTTTGTCATTTGTATTTGAAACAACATTGTCATATGTCTTTTCTTGGATCTAAATAACACGAAACCTCGCTCTATGATTTGAAGTTAAAATCCTCAAATATGGTAATATAGTGACTTTTTTCACGTTATTTATGTAGTGTGATTTTACGTATATATATTCGTTTTTACCAATATTTCGATACTACTTCATGTTTTCTCACGATATGTGATTTGGCCTTCAAATCTCAGAATTTTGTAAATTTTGCATTTTTAAGCAAGTTTTCTTGCATTTTGTTTCGTACTAAAAATCATCGAATTTAGCAATATTTTGACCTTTATTATCCCCTTTTCCTTTATGTGATTTAAACAAAATATCATCGAATTAGGCAATATTTTGCCGTTTTTCCACGTTTTTGTGAATTTTATGTTTATTGTTATTATCTCATTAAATATACATGAAAAATTATGCAAACACAGAATTGATCAGAAATAACCTTAAATACTTCATTTTCAATCATCTATTTGTTTCTCGTTAAAATACCGAGTATGATATTTAAAAGGGGAGAAGTTCTGTTTTTATTGCATATATCGACGTTTCAGCCGGATTAGAGCGGATTTACGTGTACATCTTCCATCGGTAATATAAACGGAAAATCAGGAACATTTTAGTTAATTCTAATGAAAACACATTGATTTTTGTCATTTGTATTTGAAACAACATTGTCATATGTCTTTTCTTGGATCTAAATAACACGAAACCTCGCTCTATGATTTGAATTTAAAATCCTCAAATATGGTAATATAGTGACTTTTTTCACGTTATTCATGTAGTGTGATTTTACGTATATATATTCGTTTTTACCAATATTTCGATACTACTTCATGTTTTCTCACGATATGTGATTTGGCCTTCAAATCTCAGAATTTCGTAAATTTTGCATTTTAAGCAAGTTTTCTTGCATTTTGTTTTGTACTAAAAATCATCGAATTTAGCAATATTTTGACCTTTATCATCCCCTTTTCCTTTATGTGATTTAAACAAAATATCATCGAATTAGGCAATATTTTGCCGTTATTCCACGTTTTTGTAAATTTTCAGTTTATTGTTATTATCTCATTAAATATACATGAAAAATTATGCAAACACATAATTGATCAGAAATAACCTTAAATACTTCATTTTCAATCATCTATTTGTTTCTCGTTAAAATACCGAGTATGATATTTAAAAGGGGAGAAGTTCTGTTTTTATTGCATATATCGACGTTTCAGCCGGATAAGAGCGGTTTTACGTGTACATCTTCCATCGGTAATATAAACGGAAAATCAGGAACATTTTAGTTAATTCTAATGAAAACACATTGATTTTTATCATTTGTATTTGAAACAACATTGGCATATGTCTATTCTTTGATCTAAATAATACGAAACCTCGCTCTATGATTTGAAGTTAAAATCCTCAAATATGGTAATATAGTGACTTTTTTCACGTTATTCATGTAGTCTGGTTTTACGTATATATATATTCGTTTTTACCAATATTTCGATACTACTTCATGTTTTTTCACGATATGTGATTTGGCCTTCAAATTTCATAATTTCGCAAATTTTGCATTTTTAAGCAAGTTTTCTTGCATTTTGTTTTGTACTAAAAATCATCGAATTTAGCAATATTTTGACCTTTATTATCCCCTTTTCCTTTATGTGATTTAAAGAAAATATCATCGAATTAGGCAATATTTTGCCGTTTTTCCACGTTTTTGTGAATTTTATGTTTATTGTTATTATCTCATTAAATATACATGAAAAATTATGCAAACACATAATTGATCAGAAATAACCTTAAATACTTCATTTTCAATCATCTATTTGTTTCTCGTTAAAATACCGAGTATGATATTTAAAAGGGGAGAAGTTCTGTTTTTATTGCATATATCGACGTTTCAGCCGGATTAGAGCGGTTTACGTGTACATCTTCCATCGGTAATATAAACGGAAAATCAGGAACATTTTAGTTAATTCTAATGAAAACACATTGATTTTTGTCATTTGTATTTGAAACAACATTGTCATATGTCTTTTCTTGGATCTAAATAACACGAAACCTCGCTCTATGATTTGAAGTTAAAATCCTCAAATATGGTAATATAGTGACTTTTTTCACGTTATTTATGTAGTGTGATTTTACGTATATATATTCGTTTTTACCAATATTTCGATACTACTTCATGTTTTCTCACGATATGTGATTTGGCCTTCAAATCTCAGAATTTTGTAAATTTTGCATTTTTAAGCAAGTTTTCTTGCATTTTGTTTCGTACTAAAAATCATCGAATTTAGCAATATTTTGACCTTTATTATCCCCTTTTCCTTTATGTGATTTAAACAAAATATCATCGAATTAGGCAATATTTTGCCGTTTTTCCACGTTTTTGTGAATTTTATGTTTATTGTTATTATCTCATTAAATATACATGAAAAATTATGCAAACACAGAATTGATCAGAAATAACCTTAAATACTTCATTTTCAATCATCTATTTGTTTCTCGTTAAAATACCGAGTATGATATTTAAAAGGGGAGAAGTTCTGTTTTTATTGCATATATCGACGTTTCAGCCGGATTAGAGCGGTTTTACGTGTACATCTTCCATCGGTAATATAAACGGAAAATCAGGAACATTTTAGTTAATTCTAATGAAAACACATTGATTTTTGTCATTTGTATTTGAAACAACATTGTCATATGTCTTTTCTTGGATCTAAATAACACGAAACCTCGCTCTATAATTTGAATTTAAAATCCTCAAATATGGTAATATAGTGACTTTTTTCACGTTATTCATGTAGTGTGATTTTACGTATATATATTCGTTTTTACCAATATTTCGATACTACTTCATGTTTTCTCACGATATGTGATTTGGCCTTCAAATCTCAGAATTTCGTAAATTTTGCATTTTAAGCAAGTTTTCTTGCATTTTGTTTTGTACTAAAAATCATCGAATTTAGCAATATTTTGACCTTTATCATCCCCTTTTCCTTTATGTGATTTAAACAAAATATCATCGAATTAGGCAATATTTTGCCGTTATTCCACGTTTTTGTAAATTTTCAGTTTATTGTTATTATCTCATTAAATATACATGAAAAATTATGCAAACACATAATTGATCAGAAATAACCTTAAATACTTCATTTTCAATCATCTATTTGTTTCTCGTTAAAATACCGAGTATGATATTTAAAAGGGGAGAAGTTCTGTTTTTATTGCATATATCGACGTTTCAGCCGGATAAGAGCGGTTTTACGTGTACATCTTCCATCGGTAATATAAACGGAAAATCAGGAACATTTTAGTTAATTCTAATGAAAACACATTGATTTTTATCATTTGTATTTGAAACAACATTGGCATATGTCTATTCTTTGATCTAAATAATACGAAACCTCGCTCTATGATTTGAAGTTAAAATCCTCAAATATGGTAATATAGTGACTTTTTTCACGTTATTCATGTAGTCTGGTTTTACGTATATATATATTCGTTTTTACCAATATTTCGATACTACTTCATGTTTTTTCACGATATGTGATTTGGCCTTCAAATTTCATAATTTCGCAAATTTTGCATTTTTAAGCAAGTTTTCTTGCATTTTGTTTTGTACTAAAAATCATCGAATTTAGCAATATTTTGACCTTTATTATCCCCTTTTCCTTTATGTGATTTAAAGAAAATATCATCGAATTAGGCAATATTTTGCCGTTTTTCCACGTTTTTGTGAATTTTATGTTTATTGTTATTATCTCATTAAATATACATGAAAAATTATGCAAACACATAATTGATCAGAAATAACCTTAAATACTTCATTTTCAATCATCTATTTGTTTCTCGTTAAAATACCGAGTATGATATTTAAAAGGGGAGAAGTTCTGTTTTTATTGCATATATCGACGTTTCAGCCGGATTAGAGCGGTTTTACGTGTACATCTTCCATCGGTAATATAAACGGAAAATCAGGAACATTTTAGTTAATTCTAATGAAAACACATTGATTTTTGTCATTTGTATTTGAAACAACATTGTCATATGTCTTTTCTTGGATCTAAATAACACGAAACCTCGCTCTATGATTTGAAGTTAAAATCCTCAAATATGGTAATATAGTGACTTTTTTCACGTTATTCATGTAGTGTGATTTTACGTATATATATTCGTTTTTACCAATATTTCGATACTACTTCATGTTTTCTCACGATATGTGATTTGGCCTTCAAATCTCAGAATTTCGTAAATTTTGCATTTTAAGCAAGTTTTCTTGCATTTTGTTTTGTACTAAAAATCATCGAATTTAGCAATATTTTGACCTTTATCATCCCCTTTTCCTTTATGTGATTTAAACAAAATATCATCGAATTAGGCAATATTTTGCCGTTATTCCACGTTTTTGTGAATTTTCAGTTTATTGTTATTATCTCATTAAATATACATGAAAAATTATGCAAACACATAATTGATCAGAAATAACCTTAAATACTTCATTTTCAATCATCTATTTGTTTCTCGTTAAAATACCGAGTATGATATTTAAAAGGGGAGAAGTTCTGTTTTTATTGCATATATCGACGTTTCAGCCGGATAAGAGCGGTTTTACGTGTACATCTTCCATCGGTAATATAAACGGAAAATCAGGAACATTTTAGTTATTTCTAATGAAAACACATTGATTTTTATCATTTGTATTTGAAACAACAATGTCATGTCTTTTCTTTGATCTAAATATTACGAAACCTCGCTCTATGATTTGAAGTTAAAATCCTCAAATATGGTAATATAGTGACTTTTTCACGTTATTCATGTAGTCTGATTTTACGTATATATATTCGTTTTTACCAATATTTCGATACTACTTCATGTTTTCTCACGATATATGATTTGGCCTTCAAATCTCAGAATTTCGGGAATTTTTCATTTTTAAGCAAGTTTTCTTGCATTTTTTTTGTACTAAAAATCATCGAATTTAGCAATATTTTGACCTTTATTATCCCCTTTTCCTTTATGTGATTTAAACAAAATATCATCGAATTAGGCCGTTTTTCCAAGTTTTTGTGAAATTTCAGTTTATTGTTAATAATTCATTAAATATACGATAAAAATTATGCAAACACATAAGTGATCAGAAAATAACCTTAAATACTTCATTTTCAATCATCTATTTGTTTCTCGTTAAAATACTGAGTAATGTATTGGAAAGGGGAGAAGTTCTGTTTTTATTGCATATATCGACGTTTCAACCGGATTAGAGCGGTTTTACGTGTACATCTTCCATCGGTAATATAAACGGAAAATCAGGAACATTTTAGTTAATTTTAATGAAAACACATTGATTTTTGTCATTTGTATTTGAAACAACATTGTCATATGTCTTTTCTTGGATCTAAATAACACGAAACCTCGCTCTATGATTTGAAGTTAAAATCCTCATATATGGTAATATAGTGACTTTTTTCACGTTATTTATGTTGTGTGATTTTACGTATGTATATTCGTTTTTACCAATATTTCGATACTACTTCATGTTTTCTCACGATATGTGATTTGGCCTTCAAATCTCATAATTTCGCAAATTTTGCATTTTTAAGCAAGTTTTCTTGCATTTTGTTTTGTACTAAAAATCATCGTATTTAGCAATATTTTGACCTTTATCATCCCCTTTTCCTTTATGTGATTTAAACAAAATATCATCGAATTAGGCAATATTTTGCCGTTTTTCACCTTTTTTGTGAATTTTCAGTTTATTGTTATTATCTCATTAAATATACATGAAAAATTATGCAAACACATAATTGATCAGAAATAACCTTAAATACTTCATTTTCAATCATCTATTTGTTTCTCGTTAAAATACCGAGTATGATATTTAAAAGGGGAGAAGTTCTGTTTTTATTGCATATATCGACGTTTCAGCCGGATTAGAGCGGTTTTACGTGTACATCTTCCATCGGTAATATAAACGGAAAATCAGGAACATTTTAGTTAATTCTAATGAAAACACATTGATTTTTGTCATTTGTATTTGAAACAACATTGTCATATGTCTTTTCTTGGATCTAAATAACACGAAACCTCGCTCTATGATTTGAATTTAAAATCCTCAAATATGGTAATATAGTGACTTTTTTCACGTTATTCATGTAGTGTGATTTTACGTATATATATTCGTTTTTACCAATATTTCGATACTACTTCATGTTTTCTCACGATATGTGATTTGGCCTTCAAATCTCAGAATTTCGTAAATTTTGCATTTTAAGCAAGTTTTCTTGCATTTTGTTTTGTACTAAAAATCATCGAATTTAGCAATATTTTGACCTTTATCATCCCCTTTTCCTTTATGTGATTTAAACAAAATATCATCGAATTAGGCAATATTTTGCCGTTATTCCACGTTTTTGTAAATTTTCAGTTTATTGTTATTATCTCATTAAATATACATGAAAAATTATGCAAACACATAATTGATCAGAAATAACCTTAAATACTTCATTTTCAATCATCTATTTGTTTCTCGTTAAAATACCGAGTATGATATTTAAAAGGGGAGAAGTTCTGTTTTTATTGCATATATCGACGTTTCAGCCGGATAAGAGCGGTTTTACGTGTACATCTTCCATCGGTAATATAAACGGAAAATCAGGAACATTTTAGTTAATTCTAATGAAAACACATTGATTTTTATCATTTGTATTTGAAACAACATTGGCATATGTCTATTCTTTGATCTAAATAATACGAAACCTCGCTCTATGATTTGAAGTTAAAATCCTCAAATATGGTAATATAGTGACTTTTTTCACGTTATTCATGTAGTCTGGTTTTACGTATATATATATTCGTTTTTACCAATATTTCGATACTACTTCATGTTTTTTCACGATATGTGATTTGGCCTTCAAATTTCATAATTTCGCAAATTTTGCATTTTTAAGCAAGTTTTCTTGCATTTTGTTTTGTACTAAAAATCATCGAATTTAGCAATATTTTGACCTTTATTATCCCCTTTTCCTTTATGTGATTTAAAGAAAATATCATCGAATTAGGCAATATTTTGCCGTTTTTCCACGTTTTTGTGAATTTTATGTTTATTGTTATTATCTCATTAAATATACATGAAAAATTATGCAAACACATAATTGATCAGAAATAACCTTAAATACTTCATTTTCAATCATCTATTTGTTTCTCGTTAAAATACCGAGTATGATATTTAAAAGGGGAGACGTTCTGTTTTTATTGCATATATCGACGTTTCAGCCGGATTAGAGCGGTTTTACGTGTACATCTTCCATCGGTAATATAAACGGAAAATCAGGAACATTTTAGTTAATTCTAATGAAAACACATTGATTTTTGTCATTTGTATTTGAAACAACATTGTCATATGTCTTTTCTTGGATCTAAATAACACGAAACCTCGCTCTATGATTTGAAGTTAAAATCCTCAAATATGGTAATATAGTGACTTTTTTCACGTTATTCATGTAGTGTGATTTTACGTATATATATTCGTTTTTACCAATATTTCGATACTACTTCATGTTTTCTCACGATATGTGATTTGGCCTTCAAATCTCAGAATTTCGTAAATTTTGCATTTTAAGCAAGTTTTCTTGCATTTTGTTTTGTACTAAAAATCATCGAATTTAGCAATATTTTGACCTTTATCATCCCCTTTTCCTTTATGTGATTTAAACAAAATATCATCGAATTAGGCAATATTTTGCCGTTATTCCACGTTTTTGTGAATTTTCAGTTTATTGTTATTATCTCATTAAATATACATGAAAAATTATGCAAACACATAATTGATCAGAAATAACCTTAAATACTTCATTTTCAATCATCTATTTGTTTCTCGTTAAAATACCGAGTATGATATTTAAAAGGGGAGAAGTTCTGTTTTTATTGCATATATCGACGTTTCAGCCGGATAAGAGCGGTTTTACGTGTACATCTTCCATCGGTAATATAAACGGAAAATCAGGAACATTTTAGTTATTTCTAATGAAAACACATTGATTTTTATCATTTGTATTTGAAACAACATTGGCATATGTCTATTCTTTGATCTAAATAATACGAAACCTCGCTCCATGATTTGAAGTTAAAATCCTCAAATATGGTAATATAGTGACTTTTTTCACGTTATTCATGTAGTCTGGTTTTACGTATATATACATTCGTTTTTACCAATATTTCGATACTACTTCATGTTTTTTCACGATATATGATTTGGCCTTCAAATCTTAGAATTTCGGGAATTTTTCATTTTTAAGCAAGTTTTCTTGCATTTTTTTTGTACTAAAAATCATCGAATTTAGCAATATTTTGACCATTATCATCCCCTGTTCCTTTATGTGATTTAAACAAAATATCATCGAATTAGGCCGTTTTTCCAAGTTTTTGTGAAATTTCAGTTTATTGTTATTAATTCATTAAATATACGATAAAAATTATGCAAAAAACATAAGTGATCAGAAAATAACCTTAAATACTTCATTTTCAATCATCTATTTGTTTCTCGTTAAAATACTGAGTAATGTATTGGAAAGGGGAGAAGTTCTGTTTTTATTGCATATATCGACGTTTCAGCCGGATTAGAGCGGTTTTACGTGTACATCTTCCATCGGTAATATAAACGGAAAATCAGGAACATTTTAGTTAATTCTAATGAAAACACATTGATTTTTATCATTTGAATTTGAGGAAAGGGGAGAAGTTCGGTTTTTATTGCATATATCGACGTTTCCGCCGGATTAGAGCGGTTTTACGTGTACATCTTCCATCGGTAATATAAACGAAAAATCAGGAACATTTTAGTTAATTCTAATGAAAACACATTGATTTTTGTCATTTGTATTTGAAACAACATTGTCATATGTCTTTTCTTGGATCTAAATAACACGAAACCTCGCTCTATGATTTGAAGTTAAAATCCTCAAATATGGTAATATAGTGACTTTTTTCACGTTATTCATGTAGTGTGATTTTACGTATATGTATTCGTTTTTACCAATATTTCGATACTACTTCATGTTTTCTCACGATATGTGATTTGGCCTTCAAATCTCAGAATTTCGTAAATTTTGCATTTTTAAGCAAGTTTTCTTGCATTTTGTTTGTACTAAAAATCATCGAATTTAGCAATATTTTGACCTTTATCATCCCCTTTTCCTTTATGTGATTTAAACAAAATATCATCGAATTAGGCAATATTTTGCCGTTTTTCCACGTTTTTGTGAATTTTCAGTTTATTGTTGTTATCTCATTAAATATACATGAAAAATTATGCAAACACATAATTGATCAGAAATAACCTTAAATACTTCATTTTCAATCATCTATTTGTTTCTCGTTAAAATACCGAGTATGATATTTAAAAGGGGAGAAGTTCTGTTTTTATTGCATATATCGACGTTTCAGCCGGATTAGAGCGGTTTTACGTGTACATCTTCCATCGGTAATATAAACGGAAAATCAGGAACATTTTAGTTAATTTTAATGAAAACACATTGATTTTTGTCATTTGTATTTGAAACAACATTGTCATATGTCTTTTCTTGGATCTAAATAACACGAAACCTCGCTCTATGATTTGAAGTTAAAATCCTCAAATATGGTAATATAGTGACTTTTTTCACGTTATTTATGTAGTGTGATTTTACGTATATATATTCGTTTTTACCAATATTTCGATACTACTTCATGTTTTCTCACGATATGTGATTTGGCCTTCAAATCTCAGAATTTCGTAAATTTTGCATTTTTAAGCAAGTTTTCTTGCATTTTGTTTTGTACTAAAAATCATCGAATTTAGCAATATTTTGACCTTTATCATCCCCTTTTCCTTTACGTGATTTAAAGAAAATATAATCGAATTAGGCAATATTTTGCCGTTTTTCCACGTTTTTGTGAATTTTCAGTTTATTGTTATTATCTCATTAAATATACATGAAAAATTATGCAAACACATAATTGATCAGAAATAACCTTAAATACTTCATTTTCAATCATCTATTTGTTTCTCGTTAAAATACCGAGTATGATATTTAAAAGGGGAGAAGTTCTGTTTTTATTGCATATATCGACGTTTCAGCCGGATTAGAGCGGTTTTACGTGTACATCTTCCATCGGTAATATAAACGGAAAATCAGGAACATTTTAGTTAATTCTAATGAAAACACATTGATTTTTATCATTTGTATTTGAAACAACATTGGCATATGTCTATTCTTTGATCCAAATAATACGAAACCTCGCTCTATGATTTGAAGTTAAAATCCTCAAATATGGTAATATAGTGACTTTTTTCAAGTTATTCATGTAGTGTGATTTTACGTATATATATTCGTTTTTACCAATATTTCGATACTACTTCATGTTTTCTCACGATATGTGATTTGGCCTTCAAATCTCAGAATTTCGTAAATTTTGCATTTTAAGCAAGTTTTCTTGCATTTTGTTTTGTACTAAAAATTATCGAATTTAGCAATATTTTGACCTTTATCATCCCCTTTTCCGTTATGTGATTTAAACAAAATATCATCGAATTAGGCAATATTTTGCCGTTATTCCACGTTTTTGTGAATTTTCAGTTTATTGTTATTATCTCATTAAATATACATGAAAAATTATGCAAACACATAATTGATCAGAAATAACCTTAAATACTTCATTTTCAATCATCTATTTGTTTCTCGTTAAAATACCGAGTATGATATTTAAAAGGGGAGAAGTTCTGTTTTTATTGCATATATCGACGTTTCAGCCGGATAAGAGCGGTTTTACGTGTACATCTTTCATCGGTAATATAAACGGAAAATCAGGAACATTTTAGTTAATTCTAATGAAAACACATTGATTTTTATCATTTGTATTTGAAACAACAATGTCATGTCTTTTCTTTGATCTAAATATTACGAAACCTCGCTCTATGATTTGAAGTTAAAATCCTCAAATATGGTAATATAGTGACTTTTTCACGTTATTCATGTAGTCTGATTTTACATATATATATATTCGTTTTTACCAATATTTCGATACTACTTCATGTTTTCTCACGATATATGATTTGGCCTTCAAATCTCAGAATTTCGGGAATTTTTCATTTTTAAGCAAGTTTTCTTGCATTTTTTTTGTACTAAAAATCATCGAATTTAGCAATATTTTGACCTTTATCATCCCCTTTTCCTTTACGTAATTTAAACAAAATATCATCGAATTAGGCAAAATTTTGCCGTTATTCCACGTTTTTGTGAATTTTCAGTTTATTGTTATTATCTCATTAAATATACATGAAAAATTATGCAAACACATAATTGATCAGAAATAACCTTAAATACTTCATTTTCAATCATCTATTTGTTTCTCGTTAAAATACCGAATATGATTTTTAAAAGGGGAGAAGTTCTATTTTTATTGCATATGTCGACGTTTCAGCCGGATTAGAGCGGTTTTACGTGTACATCTTCCATCGGTAATATAAACGGAAAATCAGGAACATTTTAGTTAATTCTAATGAAAACACATTGATTTTTGTCATTTGTATTTGAAACAACATTGTCATATGTCTTTTCTTGGATCTAAATAACACGAAACCTCGCTCTATGATTTGAAGTTAAAATCCTCAAATATGGTAATATAGTGACTTTTTTCACGTTATTCATGTAGTCTGGTTTTACGTATATATATATTCGTTTTTACCAATTTTTCGATACTACTTCATGTTTTCTCACGATATATGATTTGGCCTTCAAATTTCATAATTTCGCAAATTTTGCATTTTTAAGCAAGTTTTCTTGCATTTTGTTTTGTACTAAAAATCATCGAATTTAGCAATATTTTGACCTTTATTATCCCCTTTTCCTTTATGTGATTTAAAGAAAATATCATCGAATTAGGCAATATTTTGCCGTTTTTCCACGTTTTTGTGAATTTTCAGTTTATTGTTATTATCTCATTAAATATACATGAAAAATTATGCAAACACATAATTGATCAGAAATAACCTTAAATACTTCATTTTCAATCATCTATTTGTTTCTCGTTAAAATACCGAGTATGATATTTAAAAGGGGAGAAGTTCTGTTTTTATTGCATATATCGACGTTTCAGCCGGATTAGAGCGGTTTTACGTGTACATCTTCCATCGGTAATATAAACGGAAAATCAGGAACATTTTAGTTAATTTTAATGAAAACACATTGATTTTTGTCATTTGTATTTGAAACAACATTGTCATATGTCTTTTCTTGGATCTAAATAACACGAAACCTCGCTCTATGATTTGAAGTTAAAATCCTCAAATATGGTAATATAGTGACTTTTTTCACGTTATTTATGTTGTGTGATTTTACGTATGTATATTCGTTTTTACCAATATTTCGATACTACTTCATGTTTTCTCACGATATGTGATTTGGCCTTCAAATCTCATAATTTCGCAAATTTTGCATTTTTAAGCAAGTTTTCTTGCATTTTGTTTTGTACTAAAAATCATCGTATTTAGCAATATTTTGACCTTTATCATCCCCTTTTCCTTTATGTGATTTAAACAAAATATCATCGAATTAGGCAATATTTTGCCGTTTTTCACCTTTTTTGTGAATTTTCAGTTTATTGTTATTATCTCATTAAATATACATGAAAAATTATGCAAACACATAATTGATCAGAAATAACCTTAAATACTTCATTTTCAATCATCTATTTGTTTCTCGTTAAAATACCGAGTATGATATTTAAAAGGGGAGAAGTTCTGTTTTTATTGCATATATCGACGTTTCAGCCGGATTAGAGCGGTTTACGTGTACATCTTCCATCGGTAATATAAACGGAAAATCAGGAACATTTTAGTTAATTCTAATGAAAACACATTGATTTTTGTCATTTGTATTTGAAACAACATTGTCATATGTCTTTTCTTGGATCTAAATAACACGAAACCTCGCTCTATGATTTGAAGTTAAAATCCTCAAATATGGTAATATAGTGACTTTTTTTCACGTTATTTATGTAGTGTGATTTTACGTATATATATTCGTTTTTACCAATATTTCGATACTACTTCATGTTTTCTCACGATATGTGATTTGGCCTTCAAATCTCAGAATTTCGTAAATTTTGCATTTTTAAGCAAGTTTTCTTGCATTTTGTTTTGTACTAAAAATCATCGAATTTAGCAATATTTTGACCTTTATCATTCCCTTTTCCTTTATGTGATTAAAACAAAATATCATCGAATTAGGCAATATTTTGCCGTTTTTCCACGTTTTTGTGAATTTTCAGTTTATTGTTATTATCTCATTAAATATACATGAAAAATTATGCAAACACATAATTGATCAGAAATAACCTTAAATACTTCATTTTCAATCATCTATTTGTTTCTCGTTAAAATACCGAGTATGATATTTGAAAGGGGAGAAGTTCTGTTTTTATTGCATATATCGACGTTTCAGCCGGATTAGAGCGGTTTTACGTGTACATCTTCCATCGGTAATATAAACGGAAAATCAGGAACATTTTAGTTAATTCTAATGAAAACACATTGATTTTTATCATTTGTATTTGAAACAACATTGGCATATGTCTATTCTTTGATCTAAATAATACGAAACCTCGCTCCATGATTTGAAGTTAAAATCCTCAAATATGGTAATATAGTGACTTTTTTCACGTTATTCATGTAGTCTGGTTTTACGTATATATATATTCGTTTTTACCAATATTTCGATACTACTTCATGTTTTTTCACGACATGTGATTTGGCCTTCAAATTTCATAATTTCGCAAATTTTGCATTTTTAAGCAAGTTTTCTTGCATTTTGTTTTGTACTAAAAATCATCGAATTTAGCAATATTTTGACCTTTATTATCCCCTTTTCCTTTATGTGATTTAAAGAAAATATTATCGAATTAGGCAATATTTTGCCGTTTTTCCACGTTTTTGTGAATTTTATGTTTATTGTTATTATCTCATTAAATATACATGAAAAATTATGCAAACACATAATTGATCAGAAATAACCTTAAATACTTCATTTTCAATCATCTATTTGTTTCTCGTTAAAATACCGAGTATGATATTTAAAAGGGGAGAAGTTCTGTTTTTATTGCATATATCGACGTTTCAGCCGGATTAGAGCGGTTTTACGTGTACATCTTCCATCGGTAATATAAACGGAAAATCAGGAACATTTTAGTTAATTCTAATGAAAACACATTGATTTTTATCATTTGTATTTGAAACAACATTGGCATATGTCTATTCTTTGATCTAAATAAAACGAAACCTCGCTCCATGATTTGAAGTTAAAATCCTCAAATATGGTAATATAGTGACTTTTTTCACGTTATTCATGTAGTCTGGTTTTACGTATATATATATTCGTTTTTACCAATATTTCGATACTACTTCATGTTTTTTCACGACATGTGATTTGGCCTTCAAATTTCATAATTTCGCAAATTTTGCATTTTTAAGCAAGTTTTCTTGCATTTTGTTTTGTACTAAAAATCATCGAATTTAGCAATATTTTGACCTTTATTATCCCCTTTTCCTTTATGTGATTTAAAGAAAATATTATCGAATTAGGCAATATTTTGCCGTTTTTCCACGTTTTTGTGAATTTTATGTTTATTGTTATTATCTCATTAAATATACATGAAAAATTATGCAAACACATAATTGATCAGAAATAACCTTAAATACTTCATTTTCAATCATCTATTTGTTTCTCGTTAAAATACCGAGTATGATATTTAAAAGGGGAGAACTTCTGTTTTTATTGCATATATCGACGTTTCAGCCGGATTAGAGCGGTTTTACGTGTACATCTTCCATCGGTAATATAAACGGAAAATCAGGAACATTTTAGTTAATTCTAATGAAAACACATTGATTTTTATCATTTGAATTTGAGGAAAGGGGAGAAGTTCGGTTTTTATTGCATATATCGACGTTTCCGCCGGATTAGAGCGGTTTTACGTGTACATCTTCCATCGGTAATATAAACGAAAAATCAGGAACATTTTAGTTAATTCTAATGAAAACACATTGATTTTTGTCATTTGTATTTGAAACAACATTGTCATATGTCTTTTCTTGGATCTAAATAACACGAAACCTCGCTCTATGATTTGAAGTTAAAATCCTCAAATATGGTAATATAGTGACTTTTTTCACGTTATTCATGTAGTGTGATTTTACGTATATGTATTCGTTTTTACCAATATTTCGATACTACTTCATGTTTTCTCACGATATGTGATTTGGCCTTCAAATCTCAGAATTTCGTAAATTTTGCATTTTTAAGCAAGTTTTCTTGCATTTTGTTTTGTACTAAAAATCATCGAATTTAGCAATATTTTGACCTTTATCATCCCCTTTTCCTTTATGTGATTTAAACAAAATATCATCGAATTAGGCAATATTTTGCCGTTTTTCCACGTTTTTTTGAATTTTCAGTTTATTGTTGTTATCTCATTAAATATACATGAAAAATTATGCAAACACATAATTGATCAGAAATAACCTTAAATACTTCATTTTCAATCATCTATTTGTTTCTCGTTAAAATACCGAGTATGATATTTAAAAGGGGAGAAGTTCTGTTTTTATTGCATATATCGACGTTTCAGCCGGATTAGAGCGGTTTTACGTGTACATCTTCCATCGGTAATATAAACGGAAAATCAGGAACATTTTAGTTAATTTTAATGAAAACACATTGATTTTTGTCATTTGTATTTGAAACAACATTGTCATATGTCTTTTCTTGGATCTAAATAACACGAAACCTCGCTCTATGATTTGAAGTTAAAATCCTCAAATATGGTAATATAGTGACTTTTTTCACGTTATTTATGTAGTGTGATTTTACGTATATATATTCGTTTTTACCAATATTTCGATACTACTTCATGTTTTCTCACGATATGTGATTTGGCCTTCAAATCTCAGAATTTCGTAAATTTTGCATTTTTAAGCAAGTTTTCTTGCATTTTGTTTTGTACTAAAAATCATCGAATTTAGCAATATTTTGACCTTTATCATCCCCTTTTCCTTTATGTGATTTAAAGAAAATATAATCGAATTAGGCAATATTTTGCCGTTTTTCCACGTTTTTGTGAATTTTCAGTTTATTGTTATTATCTCATTAAATATACATGAAAAATTATGCAAACACATAATTGATCAGAAATAACCTTAAATACTTCATTTTCAATCATCTATTTGTTTCTCGTTAAAATACCGAGTATGATATTTAAAAGGGGAGAAGTTCTGTTTTTATTGCATATATCGACGTTTCAGCCGGATTAGAGCGGTTTTACGTGTACATCTTCCATCGGTAATATAAACGGAAAATCAGGAACATTTTAGTTAATTCTAATGAAAACACATTGATTTTTATCATTTGTATTTGAAACAACATTGGCATATGTCTATTCTTTGATCTAAATAATACGAAACCTCGCTCTATGATTTGAAGTTAAAATCCTCAAATATGGTAATATAGTGACTTTTTTCACGTTATTCATGTAGTCTGGTTTTACGTATGTATATATTCGTTTTTACCAATATTTCGATACTACTTCATGTTTTTTCACGATATGTGATTTGGCCTTCAAATTTCATAATTTCGCAAATTTTGCATTTTAAGCAAGTTTTCTTGCATTTTGTTTTGTACTAAAAATCATCGAATTTAGCAATATTTTGACCTTTATTATCCCCTTTTCCTTTATGTGATTTAAAGAAAATATCATCGAATTAGGCAATATTTTGCCGTTTTTCCACGTTTTTGTGAATTTTCAGTTTATTGTAATTATCTCATTAAATATACATGAAAAATTATGCAAACACATAATTGATCAGAAATAACCTTAAATACTTCATTTTCAATCATCTATTTGTTTCTCGTTAAAATACCGAGTATGATATTTAAAAGGGGAGAAGTTCTGTTTTTATTGCATATATCGACGTTTCAGCCGGATTAGAGCGGTTTTACGTGTACATCTTCCATCGGTAATATAAACGGAAAATCAGGAACATTTTAGTTAATTCTAATGAAAACACATTGATTTTTATCATTTGTATTTGAAACAACATTGGCATATGTCTATTCTTTGATCTAAATAATACGAAACCTCGCTCTATGATTTGAAGTTAAAATCCTCAAATATGGTTTTATAGTGACTTTTTTCACGTTATTCATGTAGTCTGGTTTTACGTATATATATATTCGTTTTTACCAATATTTCGATACTACTTCATGTTTTTTCACGATATGTGATTTGGCCTTCAAATTTCATAATTTCGCAAATTTTGCATTTTTAAGCAAGTTTTCTTGCATTTTGTTTTGTACTAAAAATCATCGAATTTAGCAATATTTTGACCTTTATTATCCCCTTTTCCTTTATGTGATTTAAAGAAAATATCATCGAATTAGGCAATATTTTGCCGTTTTTCCACGTTTTTGTGAATTTTATGTTTATTGTTAAATATACATGAAAAATAATGCAAACACATAATTGATCAGAAATAACCTTAAATACTTCATTTTCAATCATCTATTTGTTTCTCGTTAAAATACCGAGTATGATATTTAAAAGGGGAGAAGTTCTGTTTTTATTGCATATATCGACGTTTCAGCCGGATTAGAGCGGTTTTACGTGTACATCTTCCATCGGTAATATAAACGGAAAATCAGGAACATTTTAGTTAATTCTAATGAAAACACATTGATTTTTGTCATTTGTATTTGAAACAACATTGTCATATGTCTTTTCTTGGATCTAAATAACACGAAACCTCGCTCTATGATTTGAAGTTAAATCCTCAAATATGGTAATATAGTGACTTTTTTCACGTTATTTATGTAGTGTGATTTTACGTATATATATTCGTTTTTACCAATATTTCGATACTACTTCATGTTTTCTCACGATATGTGATTTGGCCTTCAAATCTCAGAATTTCGTAAATTTTGCATTTTTAAGCAAGTTTTCTTGCATTTTGTTTTGTACTAAAAATCATCGAATTTAGCAATATTTTGACCTTTATCATCCCCTTTTCCTTTATGTGATTTAAAGAAAATATAATCGAATTAGGCAATATTTTGCCGTTTTTCCACGTTTTTGTGAATTTTCAGTTTATTGTTATTATCTCATTAAATATACATGAAAAATTATGCAAACACATAATTGATCAGAAATAACCTTAAATACTTCATTTTCAATCATCTATTTGTTTCTCGTTAAAATACCGAGTATGATATTTAAAAGGGGAGAAGTTCTGTTTTTATTGCATATATCGACGTTTCAGCCGGATTAGAGCGGTTTACGTGTACATCTTCCATCGGTAATATAAACGGAAAATCAGGAACATTTTAGTTAATTCTAATGAAAACACATTGATTTTTGTCATTTGTATTTGAAACAACATTGTCATATGTCTTTTCTTGGATCTAAATAACACGAAACCTCGCTCTATGATTTGAAGTTAAAATCCTCAAATATGGTAATATAGTGACTTTTTTTCACGTTATTTATGTAGTGTGATTTTACGTATATATATTCGTTTTTACCAATATTTCGATACTACTTCATGTTTTCTCACGATATGTGATTTGGCCTTCAAATCTCAGAATTTCGTAAATTTTGCATTTTTAAGCAAGATTTCTTGCATTTTGTTTTGTACTAAAAATCATTGAATTTAGCAATATTTTGACCTTTATCATTCCCTTTTCCTTTATGTGATTAAAACAAAATATCATCGAATTAGGCAATATTTTGCCGTTTTTCCACGTTTTTGTGAATTTTCAGTTTATTGTTATTATCTCATTAAATATACATGAAAAATTATGCAAACACATAATTGATCAGAAATAACCTTAAATACTTCATTTTCAATCATCTATTTGTTTCTCGTTAAAATACCGAGTATGATATTTAAAAGGGGAGAAGTTCTGTTTTTATTGCATATATCGACGTTTCAGCCGGATTAGAGCGGTTTTACGTGTACATCTTCCATCGGTAATATAAACGGAAAATCAGGAACATTTTAGTTAATTCTAATGAAAACACATTGATTTTTATCATTTGTATTTGAAACAACATTGGCATATGTCTATTCTTTGATCTAAATAATACGAAACCTCGCTCTATGATTTGAAGTTAAAATCCTCAAATATGGTAATATAGTGACTTTTTTCACGTTATTCATGTAGTCTGGTTTTACGTATGTATATATTCGTTTTTACCAATATTTCGATACTACTTCATGTTTTTTCACGATATGTGATTTGGCCTTCAAATTTCATAATTTCGCAAATTTTGCATTTTAAGCAAGTTTTCTTGCATTTTGTTTTGTACTAAAAATCATCGAATTTAGCAATATTTTGACCTTTATTATCCCCTTTTCCTTTATGTGATTTAAAGAAAATATCATCGAATTAGGCAATATTTTGCCGTTTTTCCACGTTTTTGTGAATTTTCAGTTTATTGTAATTATCTCATTAAATATACATGAAAAATTATGCAAACACATAATTGATCAGAAATAACCTTAAATACTTCATTTTCAATCATCTATTTGTTTCTCGTTAAAATACCGAGTATGATATTTAAAAGGGGAGAAGTTCTGTTTTTATTGCATATATCGACGTTTCAGCCGGATTAGAGCGGTTTTACGTGTACATCTTCCATCGGTAATATAAACGGAAAATCAGGAACATTTTAGTTAATTCTAATGAAAACACATTGATTTTTATCATTTGTATTTGAAACAACATTGGCATATGTCTATTCTTTGATCTAAATAATACGAAACCTCGCTCTATGATTTGAAGTTAAAATCCTCAAATATGGTTTTATAGTGACTTTTTTCACGTTATTCATGTAGTCTGGTTTTACGTATATATATATTCGTTTTTACCAATATTTCGATACTACTTCATGTTTTTTCACGATATGTGATTTGGCCTTCAAATTTCATAATTTCGCAAATTTTGCATTTTTAAGCAAGTTTTCTTGCATTTTGTTTTGTACTAAAAATCATCGAATTTAGCAATATTTTGACCTTTATTATCCCCTTTTCCTTTATGTGATTTAAAGAAAATATCATCGAATTAGGCAATATTTTGCCGTTTTTCCACGTTTTTGTGAATTTTATGTTTATTGTTAAATATACATGAAAAATAATGCAAACACATAATTGATCAGAAATAACCTTAAATACTTCATTTTCAATCATCTATTTGTTTCTCGTTAAAATACCGAGTATGATATTTAAAAGGGGAGAAGTTCTGTTTTTATTGCATATATCGACGTTTCAGCCGGATTAGAGCGGTTTACGTGTACATCTTCCATCGGTAATATAAACGGAAAATCAGGAACATTTTAGTTAATTCTAATGAAAACACATTGATTTTTGTCATTTGTATTTGAAACAACATTGTCATATGTCTTTTCTTGGATCTAAATAACACGAAACCTCGCTCTATGATTTGAAGTTAAAATCCTCAAATATGGTAATATAGTGACTTTTTTTCACGTTATTTATGTAGTGTGATTTTACGTATATATATTCGTTTTTACCAATATTTCGATACTACTTCATGTTTTCTCACGATATGTGATTTGGCCTTCAAATCTCAGAATTTCGTAAATTTTGCATTTTTAAGCAAGTTTTCTTGCATTTTGTTTTGTACTAAAAATCATTGAATTTAGCAATATTTTGACCTTTATCATTCCCTTTTCCTTTATGTGATTAAAACAAAATATCATCGAATTAGGCAATATTTTGCCGTTTTTCCACGTTTTTGTGAATTTTCAGTTTATTGTTATTATCTCATTAAATATACATGAAAAATTATGCAAACACATAATTGATCAGAAATAACCTTAAATACTTCATTTTCAATCATCTATTTGTTTCTCGTTAAAATACCGAGTATGATATTTAAAAGGGGAGAAGTTCTGTTTTTATTGCATATATCGACGTTTCAGCCGGATTAGAGCGGTTTTACGTGTACATCTTCCATCGGTAATATAAACGGAAAATCAGGAACATTTTAGTTAATTCTAATGAAAACACATTGATTTTTATCATTTGTATTTGAAACAACATTGGCATATGTCTATTCTTTGATCTAAATAATACGAAACCTCGCTCTATGATTTGAAGTTAAAATCCTCAAATATGGTTTTATAGTGACTTTTTTCACGTTATTCATGTAGTCTGGTTTTACGTATATATATATTCGTTTTTACCAATATTTCGATACTACTTCATGTTTTTTCACGATATGTGATTTGGCCTTCAAATTTCATAATTTCGCAAATTTTGCATTTTTAAGCAAGTTTTCTTGCATTTTGTTTTGTACTAAAAATCATCGAATTTAGCAATATTTTGACCTTTATTATCCCCTTTTCCTTTATGTGATTTAAAGAAAATATCATCGAATTAGGCAATATTTTGCCGTTTTTCCACGTTTTTGTGAATTTTATGTTTATTGTTAAATATACATGAAAAATAATGCAAACACATAATTGATCAGAAATAACCTTAAATACTTCATTTTCAATCATCTATTTGTTTCTCGTTAAAATACCGAGTATGATATTTAAAAGGGGAGAAGTTCTGTTTTTATTGCATATATCGACGTTTCAGCCGGATTAGAGCGGTTTTACGTGTACATCTTCCATCGGTAATATAAACGGAAAATCAGGAACATTTTAGTTAATTCTAATGAAAACACATTGATTTTTATCATTTGTATTTGAAACAACATTGGCATATGTCTATTCTTTGATCTAAATAATACGAAACCTCGCTCTATGATTTGAAGTTAAAATCCTCAAATATGGTAATATAGTGACTTTTTTCACGTTATTCATGTAGTCTGGTTTTACGTATGTATATATTCGTTTTTACCAATATTTCGATACTACTTCATGTTTTTTCACGATATGTGATTTGGCCTTCAAATTTCATAATTTCGCAAATTTTGCATTTTAAGCAAGTTTTCTTGCATTTTGTTTTGTACTAAAAATCATCGAATTTAGCAATATTTTGACCTTTATTATCCCCTTTTCCTTTATGTGATTTAAAGAAAATATCATCGAATTAGGCAATATTTTGCCGTTTTTCCACGTTTTTGTGAATTTTATGTTTATTGTTAAATATACATGAAAAATAATGCAAACACATAATTGATCAGAAATAACCTTAAATACTTCATTTTCAATCATCTATTTGTTTCTCGTTAAAATACCGAGTATGATATTTAAAAGGGGAGAAGTTCTGTTTTTATTGCATATATCGACGTTTCAGCCGGATTAGAGCGGTTTTACGTGTACATCTTCCATCGGTAATATAAACGGAAAATCAGGAACATTTTAGTTAATTCTAATGAAAACACATTGATTTTTGTCATTTGTATTTGAAACAACATTGTCATATGTCTTTTCTTGGATCTAAATAACACGAAACCTCGCTCTATGATTTGAAGTTAAATCCTCAAATATGGTAATATAGTGACTTTTTTCACGTTATTTATGTAGTGTGATTTTACGTATATATATTCGTTTTTACCAATATTTCGATACTACTTCATGTTTTCTCACGATATGTGATTTGGCCTTCAAATCTCAGAATTTCGTAAATTTTGCATTTTTAAGCAAGTTTTCTTGCATTTTGTTTTGTACTAAAAATCATCGAATTTAGCAATATTTTGACCTTTATCATCCCCTTTTCCTTTATGTGATTTAAACAAAATATCATCGAATTAGGCAATATTTTGCCGTTTTTCCACGTTTTTGTGAATTTTCAGTTTATTGTTATTATCTCATTAAATATACATGAAAAATTATGCAAACACATAATTGATCAGAAATAACCTTAAATACTTCATTTTCAATCATCTATTTGTTTCTCGTTAAAATACCGAGTATGATATTTAAAAGGGGAGAAGTTCTGTTTTTATTGCATATATCGACGTTTCAGCCGGATTAGAGCGGTTTACGTGTACATCTTCCATCGGTAATATAAACGGAAAATCAGGAACATTTTAGTTAATTCTAATGAAAACACATTGATTTTTGTCATTTGTATTTGAAACAACATTGTCATATGTCTTTTCTTGGATCTAAATAACACGAAACCTCGCTCTATGATTTGAAGTTAAAATCCTCAAATATGGTAATATAGTGACTTTTTTTCACGTTATTTATGTAGTGTGATTTTACGTATATATATTCGTTTTTACCAATATTTCGATACTACTTCATGTTTTCTCACGATATGTGATTTGGCCTTCAAATCTCAGAATTTCGTAAATTTTGCATTTTTAAGCAAGTTTTCTTGCATTTTGTTTTGTACTAAAAATCATCGAATTTAGCAATATTTTGACCTTTATTATCCCCTTTTCCTTTATGTGATTTAAAGAAAATATTATCGAATTAGGCAATATTTTGCCGTTTTTCCACGTTTTTGTGAATTTTATGTTTATTGTTATTATCTCATTAAATATACATGAAAAATTATGCAAACACATAATTGATCAGAAATAACCTTAAATACTTCATTTTCAATCATCTATTTGTTTCTCGTTAAAATACCGAGTATGATATTTAAAAGGGGAGAAGTTCTGTTTTTATTGCATATATCGACGTTTCAGCCGGATTAGAGCGGTTTTACGTGTACATCTTCCATCGGTAATATAAACGGAAAATCAGGAACATTTTAGTTAATTCTAATGAAAACACATTGATTTTTATCATTTGTATGTGAAACAACATTGGCATATGTCTATTCTTTGATCTAAATAAAACGAAACCTCGCTCCATGATTTGAAGTTAAAATCCTCAAATATGGTAATATAGTGACTTTTTTCACGTTATTCATGTAGTCTGGTTTTACGTATATATATATATTCGTTTTTACCAATATTTCGATACTACTTCATGTTTTTTCACGACATGTGATTTGGCCTTCAAATTTCATAATTTCGCAAATTTTGCATTTTTAAGCAAGTTTTCTTGCATTTTGTTTTGTACTAAAAATCATCGAATTTAGCAATATTTTGACCTTTATTATCCCCTTTTCCTTTATGTGATTTAAAGAAAATATTATCGAATTAGGCAATATTTTGCCGTTTTTCCACGTTTTTGTGAATTTTATGTTTATTGTTATTATCTCATTAAATATACATGAAAAATTATGCAAACACATAATTGATCAGAAATAACCTTAAATACTTCATTTTCAATCATCTATTTGTTTCTCGTTAAAATACCGAGTATGATATTTAAAAGGGGAGAAGTTCTGTTTTTATTGCATATATCGACGTTTCAGCCGGATTAGAGCGGTTTTACGTGTACATCTTCCATCGGTAATATAAACGGAAAATCAGGAACATTTTAGTTAATTCTAATGAAAACACATTGATTTTTATCATTTGTATTTGAAACAACATTGGCATATGTCTATTCTTTGATCTAAATAATACGAAACCTCGCTCCATGATTTGAAGTTAAAATCCTCAAATATGGTAATATAGTGACTTTTTTCACGTTATTCATGTAGTCTGGTTTTACGTATATATACATTCGTTTTTACCAATATTTCGATACTACTTCATGTTTTTTCACGATATATGATTTGGCCTTCAAATCTCAGAATTTCGGGAATTTTTCATTTTTAAGCAAGTTTTCTTGCATTTTTTTTGTACTAAAAATCATCGAATTTAGCAATATTTTGACCATTATCATCCCCTGTTCCTTTATGTGATTTAAACAAAATATCATCGAATTAGGCCGTTTTTCCAAATTTTTGTGAAATTTCAGTTTATTGTTATTAATTCATTAAATATACGATAAAAATTATGCAAAAACATAAGTGATCAGAAAATAACCTTAAATACTTCATTTTCAATCATCTATTTGTTTCTCGTTAAAATACTGAGTAATGTATTGGAAAGGGGAGAAGTTCTGTTTTTATTGCATATATCGACGTTTCAGCCGGATTAGAGCGGTTTTACGTGTACATCTTCCATCGGTAATATAAACGGAAAATCAGGAACATTTTAGTTAATTCTAATGAAAACACATTGATTTTTATCATTTGAATTTGAGGAAAGGGGAGAAGTTCGGTTTTTATTGCATATATCGACGTTTCCGCCGGATTAGAGCGGTTTTACGTGTACATCTTCCATCGGTAATATAAACGAAAAATCAGGAACATTTTAGTTAATTCTAATGAAAACACATTGATTTTTGTCATTTGTATTTGAAACAACATTGTCATATGTCTTTTCTTGGATCTAAATAACACGAAACCTCGCTCTATGATTTGAAGTTAAAATCCTCAAATATGGTAATATAGTGACTTTTTTCACGTTATTCATGTAGTGTGATTTTACGTATATGTATTCGTTTTTACCAATATTTCGATACTACTTCATGTTTTCTCACGATATGTGATTTGGCCTTCAAATCTCAGAATTTCGTAAATTTTGCATTTTTAAGCAAGTTTTCTTGCATTTTGTTTTGTACTAAAAATCATCGAATTTAGCAATATTTTGACCTTTATCATCCCCTTTTCCTTTATGTGATTTAAACAAAATATCATCGAATTAGGCAATATTTTGCCGTTTTTCCACGTTTTTTTGAATTTTCAGTTTATTGTTGTTATCTCATTAAATATACATGAAAAATTATGCAAACACATAATTGATCAGAAATAACCTTAAATACTTCATTTTCAATCATCTATTTGTTTCTCGTTAAAATACCGAGTATGATATTTAAAAGGGGAGAAGTTCTGTTTTTATTGCATATATCGACGTTTCAGCCGGATTAGAGCGGTTTTACGTGTACATCTTCCATCGGTAATATAAACGGAAAATCAGGAACATTTTAGTTAATTTTAATGAAAACACATTGATTTTTGTCATTTGTATTTGAAACAACATTGTCATATGTCTTTTCTTGGATCTAAATAACACGAAACCTCGCTCTATGATTTGAAGTTAAAATCCTCAAATATGGTAATATAGTGACTTTTTTCACGTTATTCATGTAGTCTGGTTTTACGTATGTATATATTCGTTTTTACCAATATTTCGATACTACTTCATGTTTTTTCACGATATGTGATTTGGCCTTCAAATTTCATAATTTCGCAAATTTTGCATTTTAAGCAAGTTTTCTTGCATTTTGTTTTGTACTAAAAATCATCGAATTTAGCAATATTTTGACCTTTATTATCCCCTTTTCCTTTATGTGATTTAAAGAAAATATCATCGAATTAGGCAATATTTTGCCGTTTTTCCACGTTTTTGTGAATTTTCAGTTTATTGTAATTATCTCATTAAATATACATGAAAAATTATGCAAACACATAATTGATCAGAAATAACCTTAAATACTTCATTTTCAATCATCTATTTGTTTCTCGTTAAAATACCGAGTATGATATTTAAAAGGGGAGAAGTTCTGTTTTTATTGCATATATCGACGTTTCAGCCGGATTAGAGCGGTTTTACGTGTACATCTTCCATCGGTAATATAAACGGAAAATCAGGAACATTTTAGTTAATTCTAATGAAAACACATTGATTTTTATCATTTGTATTTGAAACAACATTGGCATATGTCTATTCTTTGATCTAAATAATACGAAACCTCGCTCTATGATTTGAAGTTAAAATCCTCAAATATGGTTTTATAGTGACTTTTTTCACGTTATTCATGTAGTCTGGTTTTACGTATATATATATTCGTTTTTACCAATATTTCGATACTACTTCATGTTTTTTCACGATATGTGATTTGGCCTTCAAATTTCATAATTTCGCAAATTTTGCATTTTTTAGCAAGTTTTCTTGCATTTTGTTTTGTACTAAAAATCATCGAATTTAGCAATATTTTGACCTTTATTATCCCCTTTTCCTTTATGTGATTTAAAGAAAATATCATCGAATTAGGCAATATTTTGCCGTTTTTCCACGTTTTTGTGAATTTTATGTTTATTGTTATAAACATGAAAAATAATGCAAACACATAATTGATCAGAAATAGCCTTAAATACTTCATTTTCAATCATCTATTTGTTTCTCGTTAAAATACCGAGTATGATATTTAAAAGGGGAGAAGTTCTGTTTTTATTGCATATATCGACGTTTCAGCCGGATTAGAGCGGTTTTACGTGTACATCTTCCATCGGTAATATAAACGGAAAATCAGGAACATTTTAGTTAATTCTAATGAAAACACATTGATTTTTGTCATTTGTATTTGAAACAACATTGTCATATGTCTTTTCTTGGATCTAAATAACACGAAACCTCGCTCTATGATTTGAAGTTAAAATCCTCAAATATGGTAATATAGTGACTTTTTTCACGTTATTTATGTAGTGTGATTTTACGTATATATATTCGTTTTTACCAATATTTCGATACTACTTCATGTTTTCTCACGATATGTGATTTGGCCTTCAAATCTCAGAATTTCGTAAATTTTGCATTTTTAAGCAAGTTTTCTTGCATTTTGTTTTGTACTAAAAATCATCGAATTTAGCAATATTTTGACCTTTATCATCCCCTTTTCCTTTATGTGATTTAAAGAAAATATAATCGAATTAGGCAATATTTTGCCGTTTTTCCACGTTTTTGTGAATTTTCAGTTTATTGTTATTATCTCATTAAATATACATGAAAAATTATGCAAACACATAATTGATCAGAAATAACCTTAAATACTTCATTTTCAATCATCTATTTGTTTCTCGTTAAAATACCGAGTATGATATTTAAAAGGGGGAGAAGTTCTGTTTTTATTGCATATATCGACGTTTCAGCCGGATTAGAGCGGTTTACGTGTACATCTTCCATCGGTAATATAAACGGAAAATCAGGAACATTTTAGTTAATTCTAATGAAAACACATTGATTTTTGTCATTTGTATTTGAAACAACATTGTCATATGTCTTTTCTTGGATCTAAATAACACGAAACCTCGCTCTATGATTTGAAGTTAAAATCCTCAAATATGGTAATATAGTGACTTTTTTTCACGTTATTTATGTAGTGTGATTTTACGTATATATATTCGTTTTTACCAATATTTCGATACTACTTCATGTTTTCTCACGATATGTGATTTGGCCTTCAAATCTCAGAATTTCGTAAATTTTGCATTTTTAAGCAAGTTTTCTTGCATTTTGTTTTGTACTAAAAATCATCGAATTTAGCAATATTTTGACCTTTATCATTCCCTTTTCCTTTATGTGATTAAAACAAAATATCATCGAATTAGGCAATATTTTGCCGTTTTTCCACGTTTTTGTGAATTTTCAGTTTATTGTTATTATCTCATTAAATATACATGAAAAATTATGCAAACACAATTGATCAGAAATAACCTTAAATACTTCATTTTCAATCATCTATTTGTTTCTCGTTAAAATACCGAGTATGATATTTAAAAGGGGAGAAGTTCTGTTTTTATTGCATATATCGACGTTTCAGCCGGATTAGAGCGGTTTTACGTGTACATCTTCCATCGGTAATATAAACGGAAAATCAGGAACATTTTAGTTAATTCTAATGAAAACACATTGATTTTTATCATTTGTATTTGAAACAACATTGGCATATGTCTATTCTTTGATCTAAATAATACGAAACCTCGCTCCATGATTTGAAGTTAAAATCCTCAAATATGGTAATATAGTGACTTTTTTCACGTTATTCATGTAGTCTGGTTTTACGTATATATATATTCGTTTTTACCAATATTTCGATACTACTTCATGTTTTTTCACGACATGTGATTTGGCCTTCAAATTTCATAATTTCGCAAATTTTGCATTTTTAAGCAAGTTTTCTTGCATTTTGTTTTGTACTAAAAATCATCGAATTTAGCAATATTTTGACCTTTATTATCCCCTTTTCCTTTATGTGATTTAAAGAAAATATTATCGAATTAGGCAATATTTTGCCGTTTTTCCACGTTTTTGTGAATTTTATGTTTATTGTTATTATCTCATTAAATATACATGAAAAATTATGCAAACACATAATTGATCAGAAATAACCTTAAATACTTCATTTTCAATCATCTATTTGTTTCTCGTTAAAATACCGAGTATGATATTTAAAAGGGGAGAAGTTCTGTTTTTATTGCATATATCGACGTTTCAGCCGGATTAGAGCGGTTTTACGTGTACATCTTCCATCGGTAATATAAACGGAAAATCAGGAACATTTTAGTTAATTCTAATGAAAACACATTGATTTTTATCATTTGTATTTGAAACAACATTGGCATATGTCTATTCTTTGATCTAAATAAAACGAAACCTCGCTCCATGATTTGAAGTTAAAATCCTCAAATATGGTAATATAGTGACTTTTTTCACGTTATTCATGTAGTCTGGTTTTACGTATATATATATTCGTTTTTACCAATATTTCGATACTACTTCATGTTTTTTCACGACATGTGATTTGGCCTTCAAATTTCATAATTTCGCAAATTTTGCATTTTTAAGCAAGTTTTCTTGCATTTTGTTTTGTACTAAAAATCATCGAATTTAGCAATATTTTGACCTTTATTATCCCCTTTTCCTTTATGTGATTTAAAGAAAATATTATCGAATTAGGCAATATTTTGCCGTTTTTCCACGTTTTTGTGAATTTTATGTTTATTGTTATTATCTCATTAAATATACATGAAAAATTATGCAAACACATAATTGATCAGAAATAACCTTAAATACTTCATTTTCAATCATCTATTTGTTTCTCGTTAAAATACCGAGTATGATATTTAAAAGGGGAGAAGTTCTGTTTTTATTGCATATATCGACGTTTCAGCCGGATTAGAGCGGTTTTACGTGTACATCTTCCATCGGTAATATAAACGGAAAATCAGGAACATTTTAGTTAATTCTAATGAAAACACATTGATTTTTATCATTTGTATTTGAAACAACATTGGCATATGTCTATTCTTTGATCTAAATAATACGAAACCTCGCTCCATGATTTGAAGTTAAAATCCTCAAATATGGTAATATAGTGACTTTTTTCACGTTATTCATGTAGTCTGGTTTTACGTATATATACATTCGTTTTTACCAATATTTCGATACTACTTCATGTTTTTTCACGATATATGATTTGGCCTTCAAATCTCAGAATTTCGGGAATTTTTCATTTTTAAGCAAGTTTTCTTGCATTTTTTTTGTACTAAAAATCATCGAATTTAGCAATATTTTGACCATTATCATCCCCTGTTCCTTTATGTGATTTAAACAAAATATCATCGAATTAGGCCGTTTTTCCAAGTTTTTGTGAAATTTCAGTTTATTGTTATTAATTCATTAAATATACGATAAAAATTATGCAAACACATAAGTGATCAGAAAATAACCTTAAATACTTCATTTTCAATCATCTATTTGTTTCTCGTTAAAATACTGAGTAATGTATTGGAAAGGGGAGAAGTTCTGTTTTTATTGCATATATCGACGTTTCAGCCGGATTAGAGCGGTTTTACGTGTACATCTTCCATCGGTAATATAAACGGAAAATCAGGAACATTTTAGTTAATTCTAATGAAAACACATTGATTTTTATCATTTGAATTTGAGGAAAGGGGAGAAGTTCGGTTTTTATTGCATATATCGACGTTTCCGCCGGATTAGAGCGGTTTTACGTGTACATCTTCCATCGGTAATATAAACGAAAAATCAGGAACATTTTAGTTAATTCTAATGAAAACACATTGTTTTTTGTCATTTGTATTTGAAACAACATTGTCATATGTCTTTTCTTGGATCTAAATAACACGAAACCTCGCTCTATGATTTGAAGTTAAAATCCTCAAATATGGTAATATAGTGACTTTTTTCACGTTATTCATGTGGTGTGATTTTACGTATATATATTCGTTTTTACCAATATTTCGATACTACTTCATGTTTTCTCACGATATGTGATTTAGCCTTCAAATCTCAGAATTTCGTAAATTTTGCATTTTTAAGCAAGTTTTCTTGCATTTTGTTTTGTACTACAAATCATCGAATTTAGCAATATTTTGACCTTTATCATCCCCTTTTCCTTTATGTGATTTAAACAAAATTTTGCCGTTTTTCCACGTTTTTGTGAATTTTCAGTTTATTGTTATTATCTCATTAAATATACATGAAAAATTATGCAAACACATAATTGATCAGAAATAACCTTAAATACTTCATTTTCAATCATCTATTTGTTTCTCGTTAAAATACCGAGTATGATATTTAAAAGGGGAGAAGTTCTGTTTTTATTGCATATATCGACGTTTCAGCCGGATTAGAGCGGTTTTACGTGTACATCTTCCATCGGTAATGTAAACGGAAAATCAGGAACATTTTAGTTAATTCTAATGAAAACACATTGATTTTTGTCATTTGTATTTGAAACAACATTGTCATATGTCTTTTCTTGGATCTAAATAACACGAAACCTCGCTCTATGATTTGAAGTTAAAATCCTCAAATATGGTAATATAGTGATTTTTTCACGTTATTCATGTAGTGTGATTTTACGTATATATATTCGTTTTTACCAATATTTCGATACTACTTCATGTTTTCTCACGATATGTGATTTGGCCTTCAAATCTCAGAATTTCGTAAATTTTGCATTTTTAAGCAAGTTTTCTTGCATTTTGTTTTGTACTAAAAATCATCGAATTTAGCAATATTTTGACCTTTATCATCCCCTTTTCCTTTATGTGATTTAAACAAAATATCATCGAATTAGGCAATATTTTGCCGTTTTTCCACGTTTTTGTGAATTTTCAGTTTATTGTTATTATCTCATTAAATATACATGAAAAATTATGCAAACACATAATTGATCAGAAATAACCTTAAATACTTCATTTTCAATCATCTATTTGTTTCTCGTTAAAATACTGAGTAATGTATTGGAAAGGGGAGCAGTTCTGTTTTTATTGCATATATCGACGTTTCAGCCGGATTAGAGCGGTTTTACGTGTACATCTTCCATCGGTAATATAAACGGAAAATCAGGAACATTTTAGTTAATTCTAATGAAAACACATTGATTTTTATCATTTGAATTTGAGGAAAGGGGAGAAGTTCGGTTTTTATTGCATATATCGACGTTTCCGCCGGATTAGAGCGGTTTTACGTGTACATCTTCCATCGGTAATATAAACGAAAAATCAGGAACATTTTAGTTAATTCTAATGAAAACACATTGATTTTTGTCATTTGTATTTGAAACAACATTGTCATATGTCTTTTCTTGGATCTAAATAACACGAAACCTCGCTCTATGATTTGAAGTTAAAATCCCCAAATATGGTAATATAGTGACTTTTTTCACGTTATTCATGTAGTCTGGTTTTACGTATATATATATTCGTTTTTACCAATATTTCGATACTACTTCATGTTTTCTCACGATATGTGATTTGGCCTTCAAATTTCATAATTTCGCAAATTTTGCATTTTTTAGCAAGTTTTCTTGCATTTTGTTTTGTACTAAAAATCATCGAATTTAGCAATATTTTGACCTTTATTATCCCCTTTTCCTTTATGTGATTTAAAGAAAATATCATCGAATTAGGCAATATTTTGCCGTTTTTCCACGTTTTTGTGAATTTTCAGTTTATTGTTATTATCTCATTAAATATACATGAAAAATTATGCAAACACATAATTGATCAGAAATAACCTTAAATACTTCATTTTCAATCATCTATTTGTTTCTCGTTAAAATACCGAGTATGATATTTAAAAGGGGAGAAGTTCTGTTTTTATTGCATATATCGACGTTTCAGCCGGATTAGAGCGGTTTTACGTGTACATCTTCCATCGGTAATATAAACGGAAAATCAGGAACATTTTAGTTAATTCTAATGAAAACACATTGATTTTTGTCATTTGTATTTGAAACAACATTGTCATGTCTTTTCTGGGATCTAAATAACACGAAACCTCGCTCTATGATTTGAAGTTAAAATCCTCAAATATGGTAATATAGTGACTTTTTTCACGTTATTCTTGTAGTCTGGTTTTACGTATATATATATTCGTTTTTACCAATATTTCGATACTACTTCATGTTTTCTCACGATATGTGATTTGGCCTTCAAATTTCATTATTTCGCAAATTTTGCATTTTTTAGCAAGTTTTCTTGCATTTTGTTTTGTACTAAAAATCATCGAATTTAGCAATATTTTGACCTTTATTATCCCCTTTTCCTTTATGTGATTTAAAGAAAATATCATCGAATTAGGCAATATTTTGCCGTTTTTCCACGTTTTTGTGAATTTTTAGTTTATTGTTATTATCTCATTAAATATACATGAAAAATTATGCAAACACATAATTGATCAGAAATAACCTTAAATACTTCATTTTTAATCATCTATTTGTTTCTCGTTAAAATACCGAGTATGATATTTAAAAGGGGAGAAGTTCTGTTTTTATTGCATATATCGACGTTTCAGCCGGATTAGAGCGGTTTTACGTGTACATCTTCCATCGGTAATATAAACGGAAAATCAGGAACATTTTAGTTAATTTTAATGAAAACACATTGATTTTTGTCATTTGTATTTGAAACAACATTGTCATATGTCTTTTCTTGGATCTAAATAACACGAAACCTCGCTCTATGATTTGAAGTTAAAATCCTCAAATATGGTAATATAGTGACTTTTTTCACGTTATTTATGTAGTGTGATTTTACGTATGTATATTCGTTTTTACCAATATTTCGATACTACTTCATGTTTTCTCACGATATGTGATTTGGCCTTCAAATCTCATAATTTCGCAAATTTTGCATTTTTAAGCAAGTTTTCTTGCATTTTGTTTTGTACTAAAAATCATCGAATTTAGCAATATTTTGACCTTTATCATCCCCTTTTCCTTTATGTGATTTAAAGAAAATATCATCGAATTAGGCAATATTTTGCCGTTTTTCACCTTTTTTGTGAATTTTCAGTTTATTGTTATTATCTCATTAAATATACATGAAAAATTATGCAAACACATGTTAACACATGTGCAATTAAAATTATGCACATGTTAACACATGTGCAATTAAAATTATGCAAACACATGTCAAACACATGATCAGAAATAACCTTAAATACTTCATTTTCAATCATCTATTTGTTTCTCGTTAAAATACCGAGTATGATATTTAAAAGGGGAGAAGTTCTGTTTTTATTGCATATATCGACGTTTCAGCCGGATTAGAGCGGTTTTACGTGTACATCTTCCATCGGTAATATAAACGGAAAATCAGGAACATTTTAGTTAATTCTAATGAAAACACATTGATTTTTGTCATTTGTATTTGAAACAACATTGTCATATGTCTTTTCTTGGATCTAAATAACACGAAACCTCGCTCTATGATTTGAAGTTAAAATCCTCAAATATGGTAATATAGTGACTTTTTTCACGTTATTCATGTAGTCTGGTTTTACGTATATATATATTCGTTTTTACCAATATTTCGATACTACTTCATGTTTTCTCACGATATGTGATTTGGCCTTCAAATATCATAATTTCGCAAATTTTGCATTTTTAAGCAAGTTTTCTTGCATTTTGTTTTGTACTAAAAATCATCGAATTTAGCAATATTTTGACCTTTATTATCCCCTTTTCCTTTATGTGATTTAAAGAAAATATCATCGAATTAGGCAATATATTGCCGTTTTTCCACGTTTTTGTGAATTTTCAGTTTATTGTTATTATCTCATTAAATATACATGAAAAATTATGCAAACACATAATTGATCAGAAATAACCCTAAATACTTCATTTTCAATCATCTATTTGTTTCTCGTTAAAATACCGAGTATGATATTTAAAAGGGGAGAAGTTCTGTTTTTATTGCATATATCGACGTTTCAGCCGGATTAGAGCGGTTTTACGTGTACATCTTCCATCGGTAATATAAACGGAAAATCAGGAACATTTTAGTTAATTTTAATGAAAACACATTGATTTTTGTCATTTGTATTTGAAACAACATTGTCATATGTCTTTTCTTGGATCTAAATAACACGAAACCTCGCTCTATGATTTGAAGTTAAAATCCTCAAATATGGTAATATAGTGACTTTTTTCACGTTATTTATGTAGTGTGATTTTACGTATGTATATTCGTTTTTACCAATATTTCGATACTACTTCATGTTTTCTCACGATATGTGATTTGGCCTTCAAATCTCAGAATTTCGTAAATTTTGCATTTTTAAGCAAGTTTTCTTGCATTTTGTTTTGTACTAAAAATCATCGAATTTAGCAATATTTTGACCTTTATCATTCCCTTTTCCTTTATGTGATTAAAACAAAATATCATCGAATTAGGCAATATTTTGCCGTTTTTCCACGTTTTTGTGAATTTTCAGTTTATTGTTATTATCTCATTAAATATACATGAAAAATTATGCAAACACATAATTGATCAGAAATAACCTTAAATACTTCATTTTCAATCATCTATTTGTTTCTCGTTAAAATACCGAATATGATATTTAAAAGGGGAGAAGTTCTGTTTTTATTGCATATATCGACGTTTCAGCCGGATTAGAGCGGTTTTACGTGTACATCTTCCATCGGTAATATAAACGGAAAATCAGGAACATTTTAGTTAATTCTAATGAAAACACATTGATTTTTATCATTTGTATTTGAAACAACATTGGCATATGTCTATTCTTTGATCTAAATAATACGAAACCTCGCTCCATGATTTGAAGTTAAAATCCTCAAATATGGTAATATAGTGACTTTTTTCACGTTATTCATGTAGTCTGGTTTTACGTATATATACATTCGTTTTTACCAATATTTCGATACTACTTCATGTTTTTTCACGATATGTGATTTGGCCTTCAAATTTCATAATTTCGCAAATTTCGCATTTTAAGCAAGTTTTCTTGCATTTTGTTTTGTACTAAAAATCATCGAATTTAGCAATATTTTGACCTTTATTATCCCCTTTTCCTTTATGTGATTTAAAGAAAATATCATCGAATTAGGCAATATTTTGCCGTTTTTCCACGTTTTTGTGAATTTTATGTTTATTGTTATTATCTCATTAAATATAGATGAAAAATTATGCAAACACATAATTGATCAGAAATAACCTTAAATACTTCATTTTCAATCATCTATTTGTTTCTCGTTAAAATACCGAGTATGATATTTAAAAGGGGAGAAGTTCTGTTTTTATTGCATATATCGACGTTTCAGCCGGATTAGAGCGGTTTTACGTGTACATCTTCCATCGGTAATATAAACGGAAAATCAGGAACATTTTAGTTAATTCTAATGAAAACACATTGATTTTTGTCATTTGTATATGAAACAACATTGTCATATGTCTTTTCTTGGATCTAAATAACACGAAACCTCGCTCTATGATTTGAAGTTAAAACCCTTAAATATGGTAATATAGTGACTTTTTTCACGTTATTCATGTAGTGTGATTTTACGTATATATATTCGTTTTTACCAATATTTCGATACTACTTCATGTTTTCTCACGATATGTGATTTGGCCTTCAAATATCATAATTTCGCAAATTTTGCATTTTTAAGCAAGTTTTCTTGCATTTTGTTTTGTACTAAAAATCATCGAATTTAGCAATATTTTGACCTTTATTATCCCCTTTTCCTTTATGTGATTTAAAGAAAATATCATCGAATTAGGCAATATATTGCCGTTTTTCCACGTTTTTGTGAATTTTCAGTTTATTGTTATTATCTCATTAAATATACATGAAAAATTATGCAAACACATAATTGATCAGAAATAACCTTAAATACTTCATTTTCAATCATCTATTTGTTTCTCGTTAAAATACCGAGTATGATATTTAAAAGGGGAGAAGTTCTGTTTTTATTGCATATATCGACGTTTCAGCCGGATTAGAGCGGTTTTACGTGTACATCTTCCATCGGTAATATAAACGGAAAATCAGGAACATTTTAGTTAATTTTAATGAAAACACATTGATTTTTGTCATTTGTATTTGAAACAACATTGTCATATGTCTTTTCTTGGATCTAAATAACACGAAACCTCGCTCTATGATTTGAAGTTAAAATCCTCAAATATGGTAATATAGTGACTTTTTTCACGTTATTTATGTAGTGTGATTTTACGTATGTATATTCGTTTTTACCAATATTTCGATACTACTTCATGTTTTCTCACGATATGTGATTTGGCCTTCAAATCTCAGAATTTCGTAAATTTTGCATTTTTAAGCAAGTTTTCTTGCATTTTGTTTTGTACTAAAAATCATCGAATTTAGCAATATTTTGACCTTTATCATTCCCTTTTCCTTTATGTGATTAAAACAAAATATCATCGAATTAGGCAATATTTTGCCGTTTTTCCACGTTTTTGTGAATTTTCAGTTTATTGTTATTATCTCATTAAATATACATGAAAAATTATGCAAACACATAATTGATCAGAAATAACCTTAAATACTTCATTTTCAATCATCTATTTGTTTCTCGTTAAAATACCGAATATGATATTTAAAAGGGGAGAAGTTCTGTTTTTATTGCATATATCGACGTTTCAGCCGGATTAGAGCGGTTTTACGTGTACATCTTCCATCGGTAATATAAACGGAAAATCAGGAACATTTTAGTTAATTCTAATGAAAACACATTGATTTTTATCATTTGTATTTGAAACAACATTGGCATATGTCTATTCTTTGATCTAAATAATACGAAACCTCGCTCCATGATTTGAAGTTAAAATCCTCAAATATGGTAATATAGTGACTTTTTTCACGTTATTCATGTAGTCTGGTTTTACGTATATATACATTCGTTTTTACCAATATTTCGATACTACTTCATGTTTTTTCACGATATGTGATTTGGCCTTCAAATTTCATAATTTCGCAAATTTTGCATTTTAAGCAAGTTTTCTTGCATTTTGTTTTGTACTAAAAATCATCGAATTTAGCAATATTTTGACCTTTATTATCCCCTTTTCCTTTATGTGATTTAAAGAAAATATCATCGAATTAGGCAATATTTTGCCGTTTTTCCACGTTTTTGTGAATTTTATGTTTATTGTTATTATCTCATTAAATATAGATGAAAAATTATGCAAACACATAATTGATCAGAAATAACCTTAAATACTTCATTTTCAATCATCTATTTGTTTCTCGTTAAAATACCGAGTATGATATTTAAAAGGGGAGAAGTTCTGTTTTTATTGCATATATCGACGTTTCAGCCGGATTAGAGCGGTTTTACGTGTACATCTTCCATCGGTAATATAAACGGAAAATCAGGAACATTTTAGTTAATTCTAATGAAAACACATTGATTTTTGTCATTTGTATATGAAACAACATTGTCATATGTCTTTTCTTGGATCTAAATAACACGAAACCTCGCTCTATGATTTGAAGTTAAAACCCTTAAATATGGTAATATAGTGACTTTTTTCACGTTATTCATGTAGTGTGATTTTACGTATATATATTCGTTTTTACCAATATTTCGATACTACTTCATGTTTTCTCACGATATGTGATTTGGCCTTCAAATCTCAGAATTTCGTAAATTTTGCATTTTAAGCAAGTTTTCTTGCATTTTGTTTTGTACTAAAAATCATCGAATTTAGCAATATTTTGACCTTTATCATCCCCTTTTCCTTTATGTGATTTAAACAAAATATCATCGAATTAGGCAATATTTTGCCGTTATTCCACGTTTTTGTGAATTTTCAGTTTATTGTTATTATCTCATTAAATATACATGAAAAATTATGCAAACACATAATTGATCAGAAATAACCTTAAATACTTCATTTTCAATCATCTATTTGTTTCTCGTTAAAATACCGAGTATGATATTTAAAAGGGGAGAAGTTCTGTTTTTATTGCATATATCGACGTTTCAGCCGGATTAGAGCGGTTTTACGTGTACATCTTCCATCGGTAATATAAACGGAAAATCAGGAACATTTTAGTTAATTCTAATGAAAACACATTGATTTTTATCATTTGTATTTGAAACAACAATGTCATATGTCTTTTCTTTGATCTAAATAACACGAAACCTCGCTCTATGATTTGAAGTTAAAATCCTCAAATATGGTAATATAGTGACTTTTTTCACGTTATTCATGTAGTGTGATTTTACGTATATATATTCGTTTTTACCAATATTTCGATACTACTTCATGTTTTCTCACGATATATGATTTGGCCTTCAAATCTCAGAATTTCGGGAATTTTTCATTTTTAAGCAAGTTTTCTTGCATTTTTTTTGTACTAAAAATCATCGAATTTAGCAATATTTTGACCATTATTTTGACCATCCCCTGTTCCTTTATGTGATTTAAACAAAATATCATCGAATTAGGCCGTTTTTCCAAGTTTTTGTGAAATTTCAGTTTATTGTTATTAATTCATTAAATATACGATAAAAATTATGCAAAAACATAAGTGATCAGAAAATAACCTTAAATACTTCATTTTCAATCATCTATTTGTTTCTCGTTAAAATACTGAGTAATGTATTGGAAAGGGGAGAAGTTCTGTTTTTATTGCATATATCGACGTTTCAGCCGGATTAGAGCGGTTTTACGTGTACATCTTCCATCGGTAATATAAACGGAAAATCAGGAACATTTTAGTTAATTCTAATGAAAACACATTGATTTTTATCATTTGAATTTGAGGAAAGGGGAGAAGTTCGGTTTTTATTGCATATATCGACGTTTCCGCCGGATTAGAGCGGTTTTACGTGTACATCTTCCATCGGTAATATAAACGAAAAATCAGGAACATTTTAGTTAATTCTAATGAAAACACATTGATTTTTGTCATTTGTATTTGAAACAACATTGTCATATGTCTTTTCTTGGATCTAAATAACACGAAACCTCGCTCTATGATTTGAAGTTAAAATCCTCAAATATGGTAATATAGTGACTTTTTTCACGTTATTTATGTAGTGTGATTTTACGTATATATATTCGTTTTTACCAATATTTCGATACTACTTCATGTTTTCTCACGATATGTGATTTGGCCTTCAAATCTCAGAATTTCGTAAATTTTGCATTTTTAAGCAAGTTTTCTTGCATTTTGTTTTGTACTAAAAATCATCGAATTTAGCAATATTTTGACCTTTATCATCCCCTTTTCCTTTATGTGATTTAAAGAAAATATAATCGAATTAGGCAATATTTTGCCGTTTTTCCACGTTTTTGTGAATTTTCAGTTTATTGTTATTATCTCATTAAATATACATGAAAAATTATGCAAACACATAATTGATCAGAAATAACCTTAAATACTTCATTTTCAATCATCTATTTGTTTCTCGTTAAAATACCGAGTATGATATTTAAAAGGGGAGAAGTTCTGTTTTTATTGCATATATCGACGTTTCAGCCGGATTAGAGCGGTTTTACGTGTACATCTTCCATCGGTAATATAAACGGAAAATCAGGAACATTTTAGTTAATTCTAATGAAAACACATTGATTTTTATCATTTGTATTTGAAACAACATTGGCATATGTCTATTCTTGGATCTAAATAATACGAAACCTCGCTCTATGATTTGAAGTTAAAATCCTCAAATATGGTAATATAGTGACTTTTTTCACGTTATTCATGTAGTCTGGTTTTACGTATGTATATATTCGTTTTTACCAATATTTCGATACTACTTCATGTTTTTTCACGATATGTGATTTGGCCTTCAAATTTCATAATTTCGCAAATTTTGCATTTTAAGCAAGTTTTCTTGCATTTTGTTTTGTACTAAAAATCATCGAATTTAGCAATATTTTGACCTTTATTATCCCCTTTTCCTTTATGTGATTTAAAGAAAATATCATCGAATTAGGCAATATTTTGCCGTTTTTCCACGTTTTTGTGAATTTTCAGTTTATTGTAATTATCTCATTAAATATACATGAAAAATTATGCAAACACATAATTGATCAGAAATAACCTTAAATACTTCATTTCCAATCATCTATTTGTTTCTCGTTAAAATACCGAGTATGATATTTAAAAGGGGAGAAGTTCTGTTTTTATTGCATATATCGACGTTTCAGCCGGATTAGAGCGGTTTTACGTGTACATCTTCCATCGGTAATATAAACGGAAAATCAGGAACATTTTAGTTAATTCTAATGAAAACACATTGATTTTTATCATTTGTATTTGAAACAACATTGGCATATGTCTATTCTTTGATCTAAATAATACGAAACCTCGCTCTATGATTTGAAGTTAAAATCCTCAAATATGGTTTTATAGTGACTTTTTTCACGTTATTCATGTAGTCTGGTTTTACGTATATATATATTCGTTTTTACCAATATTTCGATACTACTTCATGTTTTTTCACGATATGTGATTTGGCCTTCAAATTTCATAATTTCGCAAATTTTGCATTTTTAAGCAAGTTTTCTTGCATTTTGTTTTGTACTAAAAATCATCGAATTTAGCAATATTTTGACCTTTATTATCCCCTTTTCCTTTATGTGATTTAAAGAAAATATCATCGAATTAGGCAATATTTTGCCGTTTTTCCACGTTTTTGTGAATTTTATGTTTATTGTTAAATATACATGAAAAATAATGCAAACACATAATTGATCAGAAATAACCTTAAATACTTCATTTTCAATCATCTATTTGTTTCTCGTTAAAATACCGAGTATGATATTTAAAAGGGGAGAAGTTCTGTTTTTATTGCATATATCGACGTTTCAGCCGGATTAGAGCGGTTTTACGTGTACATCTTCCATCGGTAATATAAACGGAAAATCAGGAACATTTTAGTTAATTCTAATGAAAACACATTGATTTTTGTCATTTGTATTTGAAACAACATTGTCATATGTCTTTTCTTGGATCTAAATAACACGAAACCTCGCTCTATGATTTGAAGTTAAAATCCTCAAATATGGTAATATAGTGACTTTTTTCACGTTATTTATGTAGTGTGATTTTACGTATATATATTCGTTTTTACCAATATTTCGATACTACTTCATGTTTTCTCACGATATGTGATTTGGCCTTCAAATCTCAGAATTTCGTAAATTTTGCATTTTTAAGCAAGTTTTCTTGCATTTTGTTTTGTACTAAAAATCATCGAATTTAGCAATATTTTGACCTTTATCATCCCCTTTTCCTTTATGTGATTTAAAGAAAATATAATCGAATTAGGCAATATTTTGCCGTTTTTCCACGTTTTTGTGAATTTTCAGTTTATTGTTATTATCTCATTAAATATACATGAAAAATTATGCAAACACATAATTGATCAGAAATAACCTTAAATACTTCATTTTCAATCATCTATTTGTTTCTCGTTAAAATACCGAGTATGATATTTAAAAGGGGAGAAGTTCTGTTTTTATTGCATATATCGACGTTTCAGCCGGATTAGAGCGGTTTTACGTGTACATCTTCCATCGGTAATATAAACGGAAAATCAGGAACATTTTAGTTAATTTTAATGAAAACACATTGATTTTTGTCATTTGTATTTGAAACAACATTGTCATATGTCTTTTCTTGGATCTAAATAACACGAAACCTCGCTCTATGATTTGAAGTTAAAATCCTCAAATATGGTAATATAGTGACTTTTTTCACGTTATTTATGTAGTGTGATTTTACGTATGTATATTCGTTTTTACCAATATTTCGATACTACTTCATGTTTTCTCACGATATGTGATTTGGCCTTCAAATCTCAGAATTTCGTAAATTTTGCATTTTTAAGCAAGTTTTCTTGCATTTTGTTTTGTACTAAAAATCATCGAATTTAGCAATATTTTGACCTTTATCATTCCCTTTTCCTTTATGTGATTAAAACAAAATATCATCGAATTAGGCAATATTTTGCCGTTTTTCCACGTTTTTGTGAATTTTCAGTTTATTGTTATTATCTCATTAAATATACATGAAAAATTATGCAAACACATAATTGATCAGAAATAACCTTAAATACTTCATTTTCAATCATCTATTTGTTTCTCGTTAAAATACCGAATATGATATTTAAAAGGGGAGAAGTTCTGTTTTTATTGCATATATCGACGTTTCAGCCGGATTAGAGCGGTTTTACGTGTACATCTTCCATCGGTAATATAAACGGAAAATCAGGAACATTTTAGTTAATTCTAATGAAAACACATTGATTTTTATCATTTGTATTTGAAACAACATTGGCATATGTCTATTCTTTGATCTAAATAATACGAAACCTCGCTCCATGATTTGAAGTTAAAATCCTCAAATATGGTAATATAGTGACTTTTTTCACGTTATTCATGTAGTCTGGTTTTACGTATATATACATTCGTTTTTACCAATATTTCGATACTACTTCATGTTTTTTCACGATATGTGATTTGGCCTTCAAATTTCATAATTTCGCAAATTTTGCATTTTAAGCAAGTTTTCTTGCATTTTGTTTTGTACTAAAAATCATCGAATTTAGCAATATTTTGACCTTTATTATCCCCTTTTCCTTTATGTGATTTAAAGAAAATATCATCGAATTAGGCAATATTTTGCCGTTTTTCCACGTTTTTGTGAATTTTATGTTTATTGTTATTATCTCATTAAATATAGATGAAAAATTATGCAAACACATAATTGATCAGAAATAACCTTAAATACTTCATTTTCAATCATCTATTTGTTTCTCGTTAAAATACCGAGTATGATATTTAAAAGGGGAGAAGTTCTGTTTTTATTGCATATATCGACGTTTCAGCCGGATTAGAGCGGTTTTACGTGTACATCTTCTATCGGTAATATAAACGGAAAATCAGGAACATTTTAGTTAATTCTAATGAAAACACATTGATTTTTGTCATTTGTATATGAAACAACATTGTCATATGTCTTTTCTTGGATCTAAATAACACGAAACCTCGCTCTATGATTTGAAGTTAAAACCCTTAAATATGGTAATATAGTGACTTTTTTCACGTTATTCATGTAGTGTGATTTTACGTATATATATTCGTTTTTACCAATATTTCGATACTACTTCATGTTTTCTCACGATATGTGATTTGGCCTTCAAATCTCAGAATTTCGTAAATTTTGCATTTTAAGCAAGTTTTCTTGCATTTTGTTTTGTACTAAAAATCATCGAATTTAGCAATATTTTGACCTTTATCATCCCCTTTTCCTTTATGTGATTTAAACAAAATATCATCGAATTAGGCAATATTTTGCCGTTATTCCACGTTTTTGTGAATTTTCAGTTTATTGTTATTATCTCATTAAATATACATGAAAAATTATGCAAACACATAATTGATCAGAAATAACCTTAAATACTTCATTTTCAATCATCTATTTGTTTCTCGTTAAAATACCGAGTATGATATTTAAAAGGGGAGAAGTTCTGTTTTTATTGCATATATCGACGTTTCAGCCGGATTAGAGCGGTTTTACGTGTACATCTTCCATCGGTAATATAAACGGAAAATCAGGAACATTTTAGTTAATTCTAATGAAAACACATTGATTTTTATCATTTGTATTTGAAACAACAATGTCATATGTCTTTTCTTTGATCTAAATAACACGAAACCTCGCTCTATGATTTGAAGTTAAAATCCTCAAATATGGTAATATAGTGACTTTTTTCACGTTATTCATGTAGTGTGATTTTACGTATATATATTCGTTTTTACCAATATTTCGATACTACTTCATGTTTTCTCACGATATATGATTTGGCCTTCAAATCTCAGAATTTCGGGAATTTTTCATTTTTAAGCAAGTTTTCTTGCATTTTTTTTGTACTAAAAATCATCGAATTTAGCAATATTTTGACCATTATTTTGACCATCCCCTGTTCCTTTATGTGATTTAAACAAAATATCATCGAATTAGGCCGTTTTTCCAAGTTTTTGTGAAATTTCAGTTTATTGTTATTAATTCATTAAATATACGATAAAAATTATGCAAAAACATAAGTGATCAGAAAATAACCTTAAATACTTCATTTTCAATCATCTATTTGTTTCTCGTTAAAATACTGAGTAATGTATTGGAAAGGGGAGAAGTTCTGTTTTTATTGCATATATCGACGTTTCAGCCGGATTAGAGCGGTTTTACGTGTACATCTTCCATCGGTAATATAAACGGAAAATCAGGAACATTTTAGTTAATTCTAATGAAAACACATTGATTTTTATCATTTGAATTTGAGGAAAGGGGAGAAGTTCGGTTTTTATTGCATATATCGACGTTTCCGCCGGATTAGAGCGGTTTTACGTGTACATCTTCCATCGGTAATATAAACGAAAAATCAGGAACATTTTAGTTAATTCTAATGAAAACACATTGATTTTTGTCATTTGTATTTGAAACAACATTGTCATATGTCTTTTCTTGGATCTAAATAACACGAAACCTCGCTCTATGATTTGAAGTTAAAATCCTCAAATATGGTAATATAGTGACTTTTTTCACGTTATTTATGTAGTGTGATTTTACGTATATATATTCGTTTTTACCAATATTTCGATACTACTTCATGTTTTCTCACGATATGTGATTTGGCCTTCAAATCTCAGAATTTCGTAAATTTTGCATTTTTAAGCAAGTTTTCTTGCATTTTGTTTTGTACTAAAAATCATCGAATTTAGCAATATTTTGACCTTTATCATCCCCTTTTCCTTTATGTGATTTAAAGAAAATATAATCGAATTAGGCAATATTTTGCCGTTTTTCCACGTTTTTGTGAATTTTCAATTTATTGTTATTATCTCATTAAATATACATGAAAAATTATGCAAACACATAATTGATCAGAAATAACCTTAAATACTTCATTTTCAATCATCTATTTGTTTCTCGTTAAAATACCGAGTATGATATTTAAAAGGGGAGAAGTTCTGTTTTTATTGCATATATCGACGTTTCAGCCGGATTAGAGCGGTTTTACGTGTACATCTTCCATCGGTAATATAAACGGAAAATCAGGAACATTTTAGTTAATTCTAATGAAAACACATTGATTTTTATCATTTGTATTTGAAACAACATTGGCATATGTCTATTCTTTGATCTAAATAATACGAAACCTCGCTCTATGATTTGAAGTTAAAATCCTCAAATATGGTAATATAGTGACTTTTTTCACGTTATTCATGTAGTCTGGTTTTACGTATGTATATATTCGTTTTTACCAATATTTCGATACTACTTCATGTTTTTTCACGATATGTGATTTGGCCTTCAAATTTCATAATTTCGCAAATTTTGCATTTTAAGCAAGTTTTCTTGCATTTTGTTTTGTACTAAAAATCATCGAATTTAGCAATATTTTGACCTTTATTATCCCCTTTTCCTTTATGTGATTTAAAGAAAATATCATCGAATTAGGCAATATTTTGCCGTTTTTCCACGTTTTTGTGAATTTTCAGTTTATTGTAATTATCTCATTAAATATACATGAAAAATTATGCAAACACATAATTGATCAGAAATAACCTTAAATACTTCATTTTCAATCATCTATTTGTTTCTCGTTAAAATACCGAGTATGATATTTAAAAGGGGAGAAGTTCTGTTTTTATTGCATATATCGACGTTTCAGCCGGATTAGAGCGGTTTTACGTGTACATCTTCCATCGGTAATATAAACGGAAAATCAGGAACATTTTAGTTAATTCTAATGAAAACACATTGATTTTTATCATTTGTATTTGAAACAACATTGGCATATGTCTATTCTTTGATCTAAATAATACGAAACCTCGCTCTATGATTTGAAGTTAAAATCTTCAAATATGGTTTTATAGTGACTTTTTTCACGTTATTCATGTAGTCTGGTTTTACGTATATATATATTCGTTTTTACCAATATTTCGATACTACTTCATGTTTTTTCACGATTTGGCCTTCAAATTTCATAATTTCGCAAATTTTGCATTTTTAAGCAAGTTTTCTTGCATTTTGTTTTGTACTAAAAATCATCGAATTTAGCAATATTTTGACCTTTATTATCCCCTTTTCCTTTATGTGATTTAAAGAAAATATCATCGAATTAGGCAATATTTTGCCGTTTTTCCACGTTTTTGTGAATTTTATGTTTATTGTTAAATATACATGAAAAATAATGCCAACACATAATTGATCAGAAATAACCTTAAATACTTCATTTTCAATCATCTATTTGTTTCTCGTTAAAATACCGAGTATGATATTTAAAAGGGGAGAAGTTCTGTTTTTATTGCATATATCGACGTTTCAGCCGGATTAGAGCGGTTTTACGTGTACATCTTCCATCGGTAATATAAACGGAAAATCAGGAACATTTTAGTTAATTCTAATGAAAACACATTGATTTTTGTCATTTGTATTTGAAACAACATTGTCATATGTCTTTTCTTGGATCTAAATAACACGAAACCTCGCTCTATGATTTGAAGTTAAAATCCTCAAATATGGTAATATAGTGACTTTTTTCACGTTATTCATGTAGTCTGTTTTACCAATATTTCGATACTACTTCATGTTTTTTCACGATATGTGATTTGGCCTTCAAATTTCATAATTTCGCAAATTTTGCATTTTAAGCAAGTTTTCTTGCATTTTGTTTTGTACTAAAAATCATCGAATTTAGCAATATTTTGACCTTTATTATCCCCTTTTCCTTTATGTGATTTAAAGAAAATATCATCGAATTAGGCAATATTTTGCCGTTTTTCCACGTTTTTGTGAATTTTCAGTTTATTGTAATTATCTCATTAAATATACATGAAAAATTATGCAAACACATAATTGATCAGAAATAACCTTAAATACTTCATTTTCAATCATCTATTTGTTTCTCGTTAAAATACCGAGTATGATATTTAAAAGGGGAGAAGTTCTGTTTTTATTGCATATATCGACGTTTCAGCCGGATTAGAGCGGTTTTACGTGTACATCTTCCATCGGTAATATAAACGGAAAATCAGGAACATTTTAGTTAATTCTAATGAAAACACATTTATTTTTATCATTTGTATTTGAAACAACATTGGCATATGTCTATTCTTTGATCTAAATAATACGAAACCTCGCTCTATGATTTGAAGTTAAAATCCTCAAATATGGTTTTATAGTGACTTTTTTCACGTTATTCATGTAGTCTGGTTTTACGTATATATATATTCGTTTTTACCAATATTTCGATACTACTTCATGTTTTTTCACGATATGTGATTTGGCCTTCAAATTTCATAATTTCGCAAATTTTGCATTTTTAAGCAAGTTTTCTTGCATTTTGTTTTGTACTAAAAATCATCGAATTTAGCAATATTTTGACCTTTATTATCCCCTTTTCCTTTATGTGATTTAAAGAAAATATCATCGAATTAGGCAATATTTTGCCGTTTTTCCACGTTTTTGTGAATTTTATGTTTATTGTTAAATATACATGAAAAATAATGCAAACACATAATTGATCAGAAATAACCTTAAATACTTCATTTTCAATCATCTATTTGTTTCTCGTTAAAATACCGAGTATGATATTTAAAAGGGGAGAAGTTCTGTTTTTATTGCATATATCGACGTTTCAGCCGGATTAGAGCGGTTTTACGTGTACATCTTCCATCGGTAATATAAACGGAAAATCAGGAACATTTTAGTTAATTCTAATGAAAACACATTGATTTTTATCATTTGTATTTGAAACAACATTGGCATATGTCTATTCTTTGATCTAAATAATACGAAACCTCGCTCTATGATTTGAAGTTAAAATCCTCAAATATGGTAATATAGTGACTTTTTTCACGTTATTCATGTAGTCTGGTTTTACGTATGTATATATTTGTTTTTACCAATATTTCGATACTACTTCATGTTTTTTCACGATATGTGATTTGGCCTTCAAATTTCATAATTTCGCAAATTTTGCATTTTAAGCAAGTTTTCTTGCATTTTGTTTTGTACTAAAAATCATCGAATTTAGCAATATTTTGACCTTTATTATCCCCTTTTCCTTTATGTGATTTAAAGAAAATATCATCGAATTAGGCAATATTTTGCCGTTTTTCCACGTTTTTGTGAATTTTCAGTTTATTGTAATTATCTCATTAAATATACATGAAAAATTATGCAAACACATAATTGATCAGAAATAACCTTAAATACTTCATTTTCAATCATCTATTTGTTTCTCGTTAAAATACCGAGTATGATATTTAAAAGGGGAGAAGTTCTGTTTTTATTGCATATATCGACGTTTCAGCCGGATTAGAGCGGTTTTACGTGTACATCTTCCATCGGTAATATAAACGGAAAATCAGGAACATTTTAGTTAATTCTAATGAAAACACATTTATTTTTATCATTTGTATTTGAAACAACATTGGCATATGTCTATTCTTTGATCTAAATAATACGAAACCTCGCTCTATGATTTGAAGTTAAAATCCTCAAATATGGTTTTATAGTGACTTTTTTCACGTTATTCATGTAGTCTGGTTTTACGTATATATATATTCGTTTTTACCAATATTTCGATACTACTTCATGTTTTTTCACGATATGTGATTTGGCCTTCAAATATCATAATTTCGCAAATTTTGCATTTTTAAGCAAGTTTTCTTGCATTTTGTTTTGTACTAAAAATCATCGAATTTAGCAATATTTTGACCTTTATTATCCCCTTTTCCTTTATGTGATTTAAACAAAATATCATCGAATTAGGCAATATTTTGCCGTTTTTCCACGTTTTTGTGAATTTTATGTTTATTGTTAAATATACATGAAAAATAATGCAAACACATAATTGATCAGAAATAACCTTAAATACTTCATTTTCAATCATCTATTTGTTTCTCGTTAAAATACCGAGTATGATATTTAAAAGGGGAGAAGTTCTGTTTTTATTGCATATATCGACGTTTCAGCCGGATTAGAGCGGTTTTACGTGTACATCTTCCATCGGTAATGTAAACGGAAAATCAGGAACATTTTAGTTAATTCTAATGAAAACACATTGATTTTTGTCATTTGTATTTGAAACAACATTGTCATATGTCTTTTCTTGGATCTAAATAACACGAAACCTCGCTCTATGATTTGAAGTTAAAATCCTCAAATATGGTAATATAGTGACTTTTTTCACGTTATTCATGTAGTGTGATTTTACGTATATATATTCGTTTTTACCAATATTTCGATACTACTTCATGTTTTCTCACGATATGTGATTTGGCCTTCAAATCTCAGAATTTCGTAAATTTTGCATTTTTAAGCAAGTTTTCTTGCATTTTGTTTTGTACTAAAAATCATCGAATTTAGCAATATTTTGACCTTTATCATCCCCTTTTCCTTTATGTGATTTAAACAAAATATCATCGAATTAGGCAATATTTTGCCGTTTTTCCACGTTTTTGTGAATTTTCAGTTTATTGTTATTATCTCATTAAATATACATGAAAAATTATGCAAACACATAATTGATCAGAAATAACCTTAAATACTTCATTTTCAATCATCTATTTGTTTCTCGTTAAAATACTGAGTAATGTATTGGAAAGGGGAGCAGTTCTGTTTTTATTGCATATATCGACGTTTCAGCCGGATTAGAGCGGTTTTACGTGTACATCTTCCATCGGTAATATAAACGGAAAATCAAGAACATTTTAGTTAATTCTAATGAAAACACATTGATTTTTATCATTTGAATTTGAGGAAAGGGGAGAAGTTCGGTTTTTATTGCATATATCGACGTTTCCGCCGGATTAGAGCGGTTTTACGTGTACATCTTCCATCGGTAATATAAACGAAAAATCAGGAACATTTTAGTTAATTCTAATGAAAACACATTGATTTTTGTCATTTGTATTTGAAACAACATTGTCATATGTCTTTTCTTGGATCTAAATAACACGAAACCTCGCTCTATGATTTGAAGTTAAAATCCTCAAATATGGTAATATAGTGACTTTTTTCACGTTATTCATGTAGTCTGGTTTTACGTATATATATATTCGTTTTTACCAATATTTCGATACTACTTCATGTTTTCTCACGATATGTGATTTGGCCTTCAAATTTCATAATTTCGCAAATTTTGCATTTTTTAGCAAGTTTTCTTGCATTTTGTTTTGTACTAAAAATCATCGAATTTAGCAATATTTTGACCTTTATTATCCCCTTTTCCTTTATGTGATTTAAAGAAAATATCATCGAATTAGGCAATATTTTGCCGTTTTTCCACGTTTTTGTGAATTTTCAGTTTATTGTTATTATCTCATTAAATATACATGAAAAATTATGCAAACACATAATTGATCAGAAATAACATTAAATACTTCATTTTCAATCATCTATTTGTTTCTCGTTAAAATACCGAGTATGATATTTAAAAGGGGAGAAGTTCTGTTTTTATTGCATATATCGACGTTTCAGCCGGATTAGAGCGGTTTTACGTGTACATCTTCCATCGGTAATATAAACGGAAAATCAGGAACATTTTAGTTAATTCTAATGAAAACACATTGATTTTTGTCATTTGTATTTGAAACAACATTGTCATGTCTTTTCTGGGATCTAAATAACACGAAACCTCGCTCTATGATTTGAAGTTAAAATCCTCAAATATGGTAATATAGTGACTTTTTTCACGTTATTCATGTAGTCTGGTTTTACGTATATATATTCGTTTTTACCAATATTTCGATACTACTTCATGTTTTCTCACGATATGTGATTTGGCCTTCAAATTTCATAATTTCGCAAATTTTGCATTTTTTAGCAAGTTTTCTTGCATTTTGTTTTGTACTAAAAATCATCGAATTTAGCAATATTTTGACCTTTATTATCCCCTTTTCCTTTATGTGATTTAAAGAAAATATCATCGAATTAGGCAATATTTTGCCGTTTTTCCACGTTTTTGTGAATTTTCAGTTTATTGTTATTATCTCATTAAATATACATGAAAAATTATGCAAACACATAATTGATCAGAAATAACCTTAAATACTTCATTTTTAATCATCTATTTGTTTCTCGTTAAAATACCGAGTATGATATTTAAAAGGGGAGAAGTTCTGTTTTTATTGCATATATCGACGTTTCAGCCGGATTAGAGCGGTTTTACGTGTACATCTTCCATCGGTAATATAAACGGAAAATCAGGAACATTTTAGTTAATTTTAATGAAAACACATTGATTTTTGTCATTTGTATTTGAAACAACATTGTCATATGTCTTTTCTTGGATCTAAATAACACGAAACCTCGCTCTATGATTTGAAGTTAAAATCCTCAAATATGGTAATATAGTGACTTTTTTCACGTTATTTATGTAGTGTGATTTTACGTATGTATATTCGTTTTTACCAATATTTCGATACTACTTCATGTTTTCTCACGATATGTGATTTGGCCTTCAAATCTCATAATTTCGCAAATTTTGCATTTTTAAGCAAGTTTTCTTGCATTTTGTTTTGTACTAAAAATCATCGAATTTAGCAATATTTTGACCTTTATCATCCCCTTTTCCTTTATGTGATTTAAACAAAATATCATCGAATTAGGCAATATTTTGCCGTTTTTCACCTTTTTTGTGAATTTTCAGTTTATTGTTATTATCACATTAAATATACATGAAAAATTATGCAAACACATAATTGATCAGAAATAACCTTAAATACTTCATTTTCAATCATCTATTTGTTTCTCGTTAAAATACCGAGTATGATATTTAAAAGGGGAGAAGTTCTGTTTTTATTGCATATATCGACGTTTCAGCCGGATTAGAGCGGTTTTACGTGTACATCTTCCATCGGTAATATAAACGGAAAATCAGGAACATTTTAGTTAATTCTAATGAAAACACATTGATTTTTGTCATTTGTATTTGAAACAACATTGTCATATGTCTTTTCTTGGATCTAAATAACACGAAACCTCGCCCTATGATTTGAAGTTAAAATCCTCAAATATGGTAATATAGTGACTTTTTTCACGTTATTCATGTAGTCTGGTTTTACGTATATATATATTCGTTTTTACCAATATTTCGATACTACTTCATGTTTTCTCACGATATGTGATTTGGCCTTCAAATTTCATAATTTCGCAAATTTTGCATTTTTAAGCAAGTTTTCTTGCATTTTGTTTTGTACTAAAAATCATCGAATTTAGCAATATTTTGACCTTTATTATCCCCTTTTCCTTTATGTGATTTAAAGAAAATATCATCGAATTAGGCAATATTTTGCCGTTTTTCCACGTTTTTGTGAATTTTATGTTTATTGTTAAATATACATGAAAAATAATGCAAACACATAATTGATCAGAAATAACCTTAAATACTTCATTTTCAATCATCTATTTGTTTCTCGTTAAAATACCGAGTATGATATTTAAAAGGGGAGAAGTTCTGTTTTTATTGCATATATCGACGTTTCAGCCGGATTAGAGCGGTTTTACGTGTACATCTTCCATCGGTAATATAAACGGAAAATCAGGAACATTTTAGTTAATTCTAATGAAAACACATTGATTTTTGTCATTTGTATATGAAACAACATTGTCATATGTCTTTTCTTGGATCTAAATAACACGAAACCTCGCTCTATGATTTGAAGTTAAAATCCTCAAATATGGTAATATAGTGACTTTTTTCACGTTATTCATGTAGTGTGATTTTACGTATATATATTCGTTTTTACCAATATTTCGATACTACTTCATGTTTTCTCACGATATGTGATTTGGCCTTCAAATCTCAGAATTTCGTAAATTTTGCATTTTAAGCAAGTTTTCTTGCATTTTGTTTTGTACTAAAAATCATCGAATTTAGCAATATTTTGACCTTTATCATCCCCTTTTCCTTTATGTGATTTAAACAAAATATCATCGAATTAGGCAATATTTTGCCGTTATTCCACGTTTTTGTGAATTTTCAGTTTATTGTTATTATCTCATTAAATATACATGAAAAATTATGCAAACACATAATTGATCAGAAATAACCTTAAATACTTCATTTTCAATCATCTATTTGTTTCTCGTTAAAATACCGAGTATGATATTTAAAAGGGGAGAAGTTCTGTTTTTATTGCATATATCGACGTTTCAGCCGGATTAGAGCGGTTTTACGTGTACATCTTCCATCGGTAATATAAACGGAAAATCAGGAACATTTTAGTTAATTCTAATGAAAACACATTGATTTTTATCATTTGTATTTGAAACAACAATGTCATATGTCTTTTCTTTGATCTAAATAACACGAAACCTCGCTCTATGATTTGAAGTTAAAATCCTCAAATATGGTAATATAGTGACTTTTTTCACGTTATTCATGTAGTGTGATTTTACGTATATATATTCGTTTTTACCAATATTTCGATACTACTTCATGTTTTCTCACGATATATGATTTGGCCTTCAAATCTCAGAATTTCGGGAATTTTTCATTTTTAAGCAAGTTTTCTTGCATTTTTTTTGTACTAAAAATCATCGAATTTAGCAATATTTTGACCATCATCATCCCCTGTTCCTTTATGTGATTTAAACAAAATATCATCGAATTAGGCCGTTTTTCCAAGTTTTTGTGAAATTTCAGTTTATTGTTATTAATTCATTAAATATACGATAAAAATTATGCAAAAACATAAGTGATCAGAAAATAACCTTAAATACTTCATTTTCAATCATCTATTTGTTTCTCGTTAAAATACTGAGTAATGTATTGGAAAGGGGAGAAGTTCTGTTTTTATTGCATATATCGACGTTTCAGCCGGATTAGAGCGGTTTTACGTGTACATCTTCCATCGGTAATATAAACGGAAAATCAGGAACATTTTAGTTAATTCTAATGAAAACACATTGATTTTTATCATTTGAATTTGAGGAAAGGGGAGAAGTTCGGTTTTTATTGCATATATCGACGTTTCCGCCGGATTAGAGCGGTTTTACGTGTACATCTTCCATCGGTAATATAAACGAAAAATCAGGAACATTTTAGTTAATTCTAATGAAAACACATTGATTTTTGTCATTTGTATTTGAAACAACATTGTCATATGTCTTTTCTTGGATCTAAATAACACGAAACCTCGCTCTATGATTTGAAGTTAAAATCCTCAAATATGGTAATATAGTGACTTTTTTCACGTTATTCATGTAGTCTGGTTTTACGTATATATATATTCGTTTTTACCAATATTTCGATACTACTTCATGTTTTCTCACGATATGTGATTTGGCCTTCAAATCTCATAATTTCGCAAATTTTGCATTTTTAAGCAAGTTTTCTTGCATTTTGTTTTGTACTAAAAATCATCGAATTTAGCAATATTTTGACCTTTATCATCCCCTTTTCCTTTATGTGATTTAAACAAAATATCATCGAATTAGGCAATATTTTGCCGTTTTTCACCTTTTTTGTGAATTTTCAGTTTATTGTTATTATCACATTAAATATACATGAAAAATTATGCAAACACATAATTGATCAGAAATAACCTTAAATACTTCATTTTCAATCATCTATTTGTTTCTCGTTAAAATACCGAGTATGATATTTAAAAGGGGAGAAGTTCTGTTTTTATTGCATATATCGACGTTTCAGCCGGATTAGAGCGGTTTTACGTGTACATCTTCCATCGGTAATATAAACGGAAAATCAGGAACATTTTAGTTAATTCTAATGAAAACACATTGATTTTTGTCATTTGTATTTGAAACAACATTGTCATATGTCTTTTCTTGGATCTAAATAACACGAAACCTCGCCCTATGATTTGAAGTTAAAATCCTCAAATATGGTAATATAGTGACTTTTTTCACGTTATTCATGTAGTCTGGTTTTACGTATATATATATTCGTTTTTACCAATATTTCGATACTACTTCATGTTTTCTCACGATATGTGATTTGGCCTTCAAATTTCATAATTTCGCAAATTTTGCATTTTTAAGCAAGTTTTCTTGCATTTTGTTTTGTACTAAAAATCATCGAATTTAGCAATATTTTGACCTTTATTATCCCCTTTTCCTTTATGTGATTTAAAGAAAATATCATCGAATTAGGCAATATTTTGCCGTTTTTCCACGTTTTTGTGAATTTTATGTTTATTGTTAAATATACATGAAAAATAATGCAAACACATAATTGATCAGAAATAACCTTAAATACTTCATTTTCAATCATCTATTTGTTTCTCGTTAAAATACCGAGTATGATATTTAAAAGGGGAGAAGTTCTGTTTTTATTGCATATATCGACGTTTCAGCCGGATTAGAGCGGTTTTACGTGTACATCTTCCATCGGTAATATAAACGGAAAATCAGGAACATTTTAGTTAATTCTAATGAAAACACATTGATTTTTGTCATTTGTATATGAAACAACATTGTCATATGTCTTTTCTTGGATCTAAATAACACGAAACCTCGCTCTATGATTTGAAGTTAAAATCCTCAAATATGGTAATATAGTGACTTTTTTCACGTTATTCATGTAGTGTGATTTTACGTATATATATTCGTTTTTACCAATATTTCGATACTACTTCATGTTTTCTCACGATATGTGATTTGGCCTTCAAATCTCAGAATTTCGTAAATTTTGCATTTTAAGCAAGTTTTCTTGCATTTTGTTTTGTACTAAAAATCATCGAATTTAGCAATATTTTGACCTTTATCATCCCCTTTTCCTTTATGTGATTTAAACAAAATATCATCGAATTAGGCAATATTTTGCCGTTATTCCACGTTTTTGTGAATTTTCAGTTTATTGTTATTATCTCATTAAATATACATGAAAAATTATGCAAACACATAATTGATCAGAAATAACCTTAAATACTTCATTTTCAATCATCTATTTGTTTCTCGTTAAAATACCGAGTATGATATTTAAAAGGGGAGAAGTTCTGTTTTTATTGCATATATCGACGTTTCAGCCGGATTAGAGCGGTTTTACGTGTACATCTTCCATCGGTAATATAAACGGAAAATCAGGAACATTTTAGTTAATTCTAATGAAAACACATTGATTTTTATCATTTGTATTTGAAACAACAATGTCATATGTCTTTTCTTTGATCTAAATAACACGAAACCTCGCTCTATGATTTGAAGTTAAAATCCTCAAATATGGTAATATAGTGACTTTTTTCACGTTATTCATGTAGTGTGATTTTACGTATATATATTCGTTTTTACCAATATTTCGATACTACTTCATGTTTTCTCACGATATATGATTTGGCCTTCAAATCTCAGAATTTCGGGAATTTTTCATTTTTAAGCAAGTTTTCTTGCATTTTTTTTGTACTAAAAATCATCGAATTTAGCAATATTTTGACCATCATCATCCCCTGTTCCTTTATGTGATTTAAACAAAATATCATCGAATTAGGCCGTTTTTCCAAGTTTTTGTGAAATTTCAGTTTATTGTTATTAATTCATTAAATATACGATAAAAATTATGCAAAAACATAAGTGATCAGAAAATAACCTTAAATACTTCATTTTCAATCATCTATTTGTTTCTCGTTAAAATACTGAGTAATGTATTGGAAAGGGGAGAAGTTCTGTTTTTATTGCATATATCGACGTTTCAGCCGGATTAGAGCGGTTTTACGTGTACATCTTCCATCGGTAATATAAACGGAAAATCAGGAACATTTTAGTTAATTCTAATGAAAACACATTGATTTTTATCATTTGAATTTGAGGAAAGGGGAGAAGTTCGGTTTTTATTGCATATATCGACGTTTCCGCCGGATTAGAGCGGTTTTACGTGTACATCTTCCATCGGTAATATAAACGAAAAATCAGGAACATTTTAGTTAATTCTAATGAAAACACATTGATTTTTGTCATTTGTATTTGAAACAACATTGTCATATGTCTTTTCTTGGATCTAAATAACACGAAACCTCGCTCTATGATTTGAAGTTAAAATCCTCAAATATGGTAATATAGTGACTTTTTTCACGTTATTCATGTAGTCTGGTTTTACGTATATATATATTCGTTTTTACCAATATTTCGATACTACTTCATGTTTTCTCACGATATGTGATTTGGCCTTCAAATTTCATAATTTCGCAAATTTTGCATTTTTAAGCAAGTTTTCTTGCATTTTGTTTTGTACTAAAAATCATCGAATTTAGCAATATTTTGACCTTTATTATCCCCTTTTCCTTTATGTGATTTAAAGAAAATATCATCGAATTAGGCAATATTTTGCCGTTTTTCCACGTTTTTGTGAATTTTCAGTTTATTGTTATTATCTCATTAAATATACATGAAAAATTATGCAAACACATATTTGATCAGAAATAACCTTAAATACTTCATTTTCAATCATCTATTTGTTTCTCGTTAAAATACCGAGTATGATATTTAAAAGGGGAGAAGTTCTGTTTTTATTGCATATATCGACGTTTCAGCCGGATTAGAGCGGTTTTACGTGTACATCTTCCATCGGTAATATAAACGGAAAATCAGGAACATTTTAGTTAATTCTAATGAAAACACATTGATTTTTATCATTTGTATTTGAAACAACATTGGCATATGTCTATTCTTTGATCTAAATAATACGAAACCTCGCTCTATGATTTGAAGTTAAAATCCTCAAATATGGTTTTATAGTGACTTTTTTCACGTTATTCATGTAGTCTGGTTTTACGTATATATATATTCGTTTTTACCAATATTTCGATACTACTTCATGTTTTTTCACGATATGTGATTTGGCCTTCAAATATCATAATTTCGCAAATTTTGCATTTTTAAGCAAGTTTTCTTGCATTTTGTTTTGTACTAAAAATCATCGAATTTAGCAATATTTTGACCTTTATTATCCCCTTTTCCTTTATGTGATTTAAAGAAAATATCATCGAATTAGGCAATATTTTGCCGTTTTTCCACGTTTTTGTGAATTTTATGTTTATTGTTAAATATACATGAAAAATAATGCAAACACATAATTGATCAGAAATAACCTTAAATACTTCATTTTCAATCATCTATTTGTTTCTCGTTAAAATACCGAGTATGATATTTAAAAGGGGAGAAGTTCTGTTTTTATTGCATATATCGACGTTTCAGCCGGATTAGAGCGGTTTTACGTGTACATCTTCCATCGGTAATATAAACGGAAAATCAGGAACATTTTAGTTAATTCTAATGAAAACACATTGATTTTTGTCATTTGTATTTGAAACAACATTGTCATATGTCTTTTCTTGGATCTAAATAACACGAAACCTCGCTCTATGATTTGAAGTTAAAATCCTCAAATATGGTAATATAGTGACTTTTTTCACGTTATTCATGTAGTGTGATTTTACGTATATATATTCGTTTTTACCAATATTTCGATACTACTTCACGTTTTCTCACGATATGTGATTTGGCCTTCAAATCTCAGAATTTCGGGAATTTTTCATTTTTAAGCAAGTTTTCTTGCATTTTTTTTGTACTAAAAATCATCGAATTTAGCAATATTTTGACCATTATCATCCCCTGTTCCTTTATGTGATTTAAACAAAATATCATCGAATTAGGCCGTTTTTCCAAGTTTTTGTGAAATTTCAGTTTATTGTTAATAATTCATTAAATATACGATAAAAATTATGCAAACACATAAGTGATCAGAAAATAACCTTAAATACTTCATTTTCAATCATCTATTTGTTTCTCGTTAAAATACTGAGTAATGTATTGGAAAGGGGAGAAGTTCTGTTTTTATTGCATATATCGACGTTTCAGCCGGATTAGAGCGGTTTTACGTGTACATCTTCCATCGGTAATATAAACGGAAAATCAGGAACATTTTAGTTAATTCTAATGAAAACACATTGATTTTTATCATTTGAATTTGAGGAAAGGGGAGAAGTTCGGTTTTTATTGCATATATCGACGTTTCCGCCGGATTAGAGCAGTTTTACGTGTACATCTTCCATCGGTAATATAAACGAAAAATCAGGAACATTTTAGTTAATTCTAATGAAAACACATTGTTTTTTGTCATTTGTATTTGAAACAACATTGTCATATGTCTTTTCTTGGATCTAAATAACACGAAACCTCGCTCTATGATTTGAAGTTAAAATCCTCAAATATGGTAATATAGTGACTTTTTCACGTTATTCATGTGGTGTGATTTTACGTATATATATTCGTTTTTACCAATATTTCGATACTACTTCATGTTTTCTCACGATATGTGATTTAGCCTTCAAATCTCAGAATTTCGTAAATTTTGCATTTTTAAGCAAGTTTTCTTGCATTTTGTTTTGTACTACAAATCATCGAATTTGGCAATATTTTGACCTTTATCATCCCCTTTTCCTTTATGTGATTTAAACAAAATTTTGCCGTTTTTCCACGTTTTTGTGAATTTTCAGTTTATTGTTATTATCTCATTAAATATACATGAAAAATTATGCAAACACATAATTGATCAGAAATAACCTTAAATACTTCATTTTCAATCATCTATTTGTTTCTCGTTAAAATACCGAGTATGATATTTAAAAGGGGAGAAGTTCTGTTTTTATTGCATATATCGACGTTTCAGCCGGATTAGAGCGGTTTTACGTGTACATCTTCCATCGGTAATGTAAACGGAAAATCAGGAACATTTTAGTTAATTCTAATGAAAACACATTGATTTTTGTCATTTGTATTTGAAACAACATTGTCATATGTCTTTTCTTGGATCTAAATAACACGAAACCTCGCTCTATGATTTGAAGTTAAAATCCTCAAATATGGTAATATAGTGACTTTTTTCACGTAATTCATGTAGTGTGATTTTACGTATATATATTCGTTTTTACCAATATTTCGATACTACTTCATGTTTTCTCACGATATGTGATTTGGCCTTCAAATCTCAGAATTTCGTAAATTTTGCATTTTTAAGCAAGTTTTCTTGCATTTTGTTTTGTACTAAAAATCATCGAATTTAGCAATATTTTGACCTTTATCATCCCCTTTTCCTTTATGTGATTTAAACAAAATATCATCGAATTAGGCAATATTTTGCCGTTTTTCCACGTTTTTGTGAATTTTCAGTTTATTGTTATTATCTCATTAAATATACATGAAAAATTATGCAAACACATAATTGATCAGAAATAACCTTAAATACTTCATTTTCAATCATCTATTTGTTTCTCGTTAAAATACTGAGTAATGTATTGGAAAGGGGAGCAGTTCTGTTTTTATTGCATATATCGACGTTTCAGCCGGATTAGAGCGGTTTTACGTGTACATCTTCCATCGGTAATATAAACGGAAAATCAGGAACATTTTAGTTAATTCTAATGAAAACACATTGATTTTTATCATTTGAATTTGAGGAAAGGGGAGAAGTTCGGTTTTTATTGCATATATCGACGTTTCCGCCGGATTAGAGCGGTTTTACGTGTACATCTTCCATCGGTAATATAAACGAAAAATCAGGAACATTTTAGTTAATTCTAATGAAAACACATTGATTTTTGTCATTTGTATTTGAAACAACATTGTCATATGTCTTTTCTTGGATCTAAATAACACGAAACCTCGCTCTATGATTTGAAGTTAAAATCCTCAAATATGGTAATATAGTGACTTTTTCACGTTATTCATGTGGTGTGATTTTACGTATATATATTCGTTTTTACCAATATTTCGATACTACTTCATGTTTTCTCACGATATGTGATTTAGCCTTCAAATCTCAGAATTTCGTAAATTTTGCATTTTTAAGCAAGTTTTCTTGCATTTTGTTTTGTACTACAAATCATCGAATTTGGCAATATTTTGACCTTTATCATCCCCTTTTCCTTTATGTGATTTAAACAAAATTTTGCCGTTTTTCCACGTTTTTGTGAATTTTCAGTTTATTGTTATTATCTCATTAAATATACATGAAAAATTATGCAAACACATAATTGATCAGAAATAACCTTAAATACTTCATTTTCAATCATCTATTTGTTTCTCGTTAAAATACCGAGTATGATATTTAAAAGGGGAGAAGTTCTGTTTTTATTGCATATATCGACGTTTCAGCCGGATTAGAGCGGTTTTACGTGTACATCTTCCATCGGTAATGTAAACGGAAAATCAGGAACATTTTAGTTAATTCTAATGAAAACACATTGATTTTTGTCATTTGTATTTGAAACAACATTGTCATATGTCTTTTCTTGGATCTAAATAACACGAAACCTCGCTCTATGATTTGAAGTTAAAATCCTCAAATATGGTAATATAGTGACTTTTTTCACGTAATTCATGTAGTGTGATTTTACGTATATATATTCGTTTTTACCAATATTTCGATACTACTTCATGTTTTCTCACGATATGTGATTTGGCCTTCAAATCTCAGAATTTCGTAAATTTTGCATTTTTAAGCAAGTTTTCTTGCATTTTGTTTTGTACTAAAAATCATCGAATTTAGCAATATTTTGACCTTTATCATCCCCTTTTCCTTTATGTGATTTAAACAAAATATCATCGAATTAGGCAATATTTTGCCGTTTTTCCACGTTTTTGTGAATTTTCAGTTTATTGTTATTATCTCATTAAATATACATGAAAAATTATGCAAACACATAATTGATCAGAAATAACCTTAAATACTTCATTTTCAATCATCTATTTGTTTCTCGTTAAAATACTGAGTAATGTATTGGAAAGGGGAGCAGTTCTGTTTTTATTGCATATATCGACGTTTCAGCCGGATTAGAGCGGTTTTACGTGTACATCTTCCATCGGTAATATAAACGGAAAATCAGGAACATTTTAGTTAATTCTAATGAAAACACATTGATTTTTATCATTTGAATTTGAGGAAAGGGGAGAAGTTCGGTTTTTATTGCATATATCGACGTTTCCGCCGGATTAGAGCGGTTTTACGTGTACATCTTCCATCGGTAATATAAACGAAAAATCAGGAACATTTTAGTTAATTCTAATGAAAACACATTGATTTTTGTCATTTGTATTTGAAACAACATTGTCATATGTCTTTTCTTGGATCTAAATAACACGAAACCTCGCTCTATGATTTGAAGTTAAAATCCTCAAATATGGTAATATAGTGACTTTTTTCACGTTATTCATGTAGTCTGGTTTTACGTATATATATACTCGTTTTTACCAATATTTCGATACTACTTCATGTTTTCTCACGATATGTGATTTGGCCTTCAAATTTCATAATTTCGCAAATTTTGCATTTTTTAGCAAGTTTTCTTGCATTTTGTTTTGTACTAAAAATCATCGAATTTAGCAATATTTTGACCTTTATTATCCCCTTTTCCTTTATGTGATTTAAAGAAAATATCATCGAATTAGGCAATATTTTGCCGTTTTTCCACGTTTTTGTGAATTTTCAGTTTATTGTTATTATCTCATTAAATATACATGAAAAATTATGCAAACACATAATTGATCAGAAATAACCTTAAATACTTCATTTTCAATCATCTATTTGTTTCTCGTTAAAATACCGAGTATGATATTTAAAAGGGGAGAAGTTCTGTTTTTATTGCATATATCGACGTTTCAGCCGGATTAGAGCGGTTTTACGTGTACATCTTCCATCGGTAATATAAACGGAAAATCAGGAACATTTTAGTTAATTCTAATGAAAACACATTGATTTTTGTCATTTGTATTTGAAACAACATTGTCATGTCTTTTCTGGGATCTAAATAACACGAAACCTCGCTCTATGATTTGAAGTTAAAATCCTCAAATATGGTAATATAGTGACTTTTTTCACGTTATTCATGTAGTCTGGTTTTACGTATATATATTCGTTTTTACCAATATTTCGATACTACTTCATGTTTTCTCACGATATGTGATTTGGCCTTCAAATTTCATAATTTCGCAAATTTTGCATTTTTTAGCAAGTTTTCTTGCATTTTGTTTTGTACTAAAAATCATCGAATTTAGCAATATTTTGACATTTATTATCCCCTTTTTCTTTATGTGATTTAAAGAAAATATCATCGAATTAGGCAATATTTTGCCGTTTTTCCACGTTTTTGTGAATTTTCAGTTTATTGTTATTATCTCATTAAATATACATGAAAAATTATGCAAACACATAATTGATCAGAAATAACCTTAAATACTTCATTTTCAATCATCTATTTGTTTCTCGTTAAAATACCGAGTATGATATTTAAAAGGGGAGAAGTTCTGTTTTTATTGCATATATCGACGTTTCAGCCGGATTAGAGCGGTTTTACGTGTACATCTTCCATCGGTAATATAAACGGAAAATCAGGAACATTTTAGTTAATTCTAATGAAAACACATTGATTTTTGTCATTTGTATTTGAAACAACATTGTCATATGTCTTTTCTTGGATCTAAATAACACGAAACCTCGCTCTATGATTTGAAGTTAAAATCCTCAAATATGGTAATATAGTGACTTTTTTCACGTTATTCATGTAGTCTGGTTTTACGTATATATATATTCGTTTTTACCAATATTTCGATACTACTTCATGTTTTCTCACGATATGTGATTTGGCCTTCAAATTTCATAATTTCGCAAATTTTGCATTTTTAAGCAAGTTTTCTTGCATTTTGTTTTGTACTAAAAATCATCGAATTTAGCAATATTTTGACCTTTATTATCCCCTTTTCCTTTATGTGATTTAAAGAAAATATCATCGAATTAGGCAATATATTGCCGTTTTTCCACGTTTTTGTGAATTTTCAGTTTATTGTTATTATCTCATTAAATATACATGAAAAATTATGCAAACACATAATTGATCAGAAATAACCTTAAATACTTCATTTTCAATCATCTATTTGTTTCTCGTTAAAATACCGAGTATGATATTTAAAAGGGGAGAAGTTCTGTTTTTATTGCATATATCGACGTTTCAGCCGGATTAGAGCGGTTTTACGTGTACATCTTCCATCGGTAATATAAACGGAAAATCAGGAACATTTTAGTTAATTTTAATGAAAACACATTGATTTTTGTCATTTGTATTTGAAACAACATTGTCATATGTCTTTTCTTGGATCTAAATAACACGAAACCTCGCTCTATGATTTGAAGTTAAAATCCTCAAATATGGTAATATAGTGACTTTTTTCACGTTATTTATGTAGTGTGATTTTACGTATGTATATTCGTTTTTACCAATATTTCGATACTACTTCATGTTTTCTCACGATATGTGATTTGGCCTTCAAATCTCAGAATTTCGTAAATTTTGCATTTTTAAGCAAGTTTTCTTGCATTTTGTTTTGTACTAAAAATCATCGAATTTAGCAATATTTTGACCTTTATCATTCCCTTTTCCTTTATGTGATTAAAACAAAATATCATCGAATTAGGCAATATTTTGCCTTTTTTCCACGTTTTTGTGAATTTTCAGTTTATTGTTATTATCTCATTAAATATACATGAAAAATTATGCAAACACATAATTGATCAGAAATAACCTTATATACTTCATTTTCAATCATCTATTTGTTTCTCGTTAAAATACCGAGTATGATATTTAAAAGGGGAGAAGTTCTGTTTTTATTGCATATATCGACGTTTCAGCCGGATTAGAGCGGTTTTACGTGTACATCTTCCATCGGTAATATAAACGGAAAATCAGGAACATTTTAGTTAATTCTAATGAAAACACATTGATTTTTATCATTTGTATTTGAAACAACATTGGCATATGTCTATTCTTTGATCTAAATAATACGAAACCTCGCTCCATGATTTGAAGTTAAAATCCTCAAATATGGTAATATAGTGACTTTTTTCACGTTATTCATGTAGTCTGGTTTTACGTATATATACATTCGTTTTTACCAATATTTCGATACTACTTCATGTTTTTTCACGATATGTGATTTGGCCTTCAAATTTCATAATTTCGCAAATTTTGCATTTTAAGCAAGTTTTCTTGCATTTTGTTTTGTACTAAAAATCATCGAATTTAGCAATATTTTGACCTTTATTATCCCCTTTTCCTTTATGTGATTTAAAGAAAATATCATCGAATTAGGCAATATTTTGCCGTTTTTCCACGTTTTTGTGAATTTTATGTTTATTGTTATTATCTCATTAAATATAGATGAAAAATTATGCAAACACATAATTGATCAGAAATAACCTTAAATACTTCATTTTCAATCATCTATTTGTTTCTCGTTAAAATACCGAGTATGATATTTAAAAGGGGAGAAGTTCTGTTTTTATTGCATATATCGACGTTTCAGCCGGATTAGAGCGGTTTTACGTGTACATCTTCCATCGGTAATATAAACGGAAAATCAGGAACATTTTAGTTAATTCTAATGAAAACACATTGATTTTTGTCATTTGTATATGAAACAACATTGTCATATGTCTTTTCTTGGATCTAAATAACACGAAACCTCGCTCTATGATTTGAAGTTAAAATCCTCAAATATGGTAATATAGTGACTTTTTTCACGTTATTCATGTAGTGTGATTTTACGTATATATATTCGTTTTTACCAATATTTCGATACTACTTCATGTTTTCTCACGATATGTGATTTGGCCTTCAAATTTCATAATTTCGCAAATTTTGCATTTTAAGCAAGTTTTCTTGCATTTTGTTTTGTACTAAAAATCATCGAATTTAGCAATATTTTGACCTTTATTATCCCCTTTTCCTTTATGTGATTTAAAGAAAATATCATCGAATTAGGCAATATTTTGCCGTTTTTCCACGTTTTTGTGAATTTTCAGTTTATTGTTATTATCTCATTAAATATACATGAAAAATTATGCAAACACATAATTGATCAGAAATAACCTTAAATACTTCATTTTCAATCATCTATTTGTTTCTCGTTAAAATACCGAGTATGATATTTAAAAGGGGAGAAGTTCTGTTTTTATTGCATATATCGACGTTTCAGCCGGATTAGAGCGGTTTTACGTGTACATCTTCCATCGGTAATATAAACGGAAAATCAGGAACATTTTAGTTAATTCTAATGAAAACACATTGATTTTTGTCATTTGTATTTGAAACAACATTGTCATGTCTTTTCTGGGATCTAAATAACACGAAACCTCGCTCTATGATTTGAAGTTAAAATCCTCAAATATGGTAATATAGTGACTTTTTTCACGTTATTCATGTAGTCTGGTTTTACGTATATATATTCGTTTTTACCAATATTTCGATACTACTTCATGTTTTCTCACGATATGTGATTTGGCCTTCAAATTTCATAATTTCGCAAATTTTGCATTTTTTAGCAAGTTTTCTTGCATTTTGTTTTGTACTAAAAATCATCGAATTTAGCAATATTTTGACCTTTATTATCCCCTTTTCCTTTATGTGATTTAAAGAAAATATCATCGAATTAGGCAATATTTTGCCGTTTTTCCACGTTTTTGTGAATTTTCAGTTTATTGTTATTATCTCATTAAATATACATGAAAAATTATGCAAACACATAATTGATCAGAAATAACCTTAAATACTTCATTTTCAATCATCTATTTGTTTCTCGTTAAAATACCGAGTATGATATTTAAAAGGGGAGAAGTTCTGTTTTTATTGCATATATCGACGTTTCAGCCGGATTAGAGCGGTTTTACGTGTACATCTTCCATCGGTAATATAAACGGAAAATCAGGAACATTTTAGTTAATTCTAATGAAAACACATTGATTTTTGTCATTTGTATTTGAAACAACATTGTCATATGTCTTTTCTTGGATCTAAATAACACGAAACCTCGCTCTATGATTTGAAGTTAAAATCCTCAAATATGGTAATATAGTGACTTTTTTCACGTTATTCATGTAGTCTGGTTTTACGTATATATATATTCGTTTTTACCAATATTTCGATACTACTTCATGTTTTCTCACGATATGTGATTTGGCCTTCAAATTTCATAATTTCGCAAATTTTGCATTTTTAAGCAAGTTTTCTTGCATTTTGTTTTGTACTAAAAATCATCGAATTTAGCAATATTTTGACCTTTATTATCCCCTTTTCCTTTATGTGATTTAAAGAAAATATCATCGAATTAGGCAATATATTGCCGTTTTTCCACGTTTTTGTGAATTTTCAGTTTATTGTTATTATCTCATTAAATATACATGAAAAATTATGCAAACACATAATTGATCAGAAATAACCTTAAATACTTCATTTTCAATCATCTATTTGTTTCTCGTTAAAATACCGAGTATGATATTTAAAAGGGGAGAAGTTCTGTTTTTATTGCATATATCGACGTTTCAGCCGGATTAGAGCGGTTTTACGTGTACATCTTCCATCGGTAATATAAACGGAAAATCAGGAACATTTTAGTTAATTTTAATGAAAACACATTGATTTTTGTCATTTGTATTTGAAACAACATTGTCATATGTCTTTTCTTGGATCTAAATAACACGAAACCTCGCTCTATGATTTGAAGTTAAAATCCTCAAATATGGTAATATAGTGATTTTTTTCACGTTATTTATGTAGTGTGATTTTACGTATGTATATTCGTTTTTACCAATATTTCGATACTACTTCATGTTTTCTCACGATATGTGATTTGGCCTTCAAATCTCAGAATTTCGTAAATTTTGCATTTTTAAGCAAGTTTTCTTGCATTTTGTTTTGTACTAAAAATCATCGAATTTAGCAATATTTTGACCTTTATCATTCCCTTTTCCTTTATGTGATTAAAACAAAATATCATCGAATTAGGCAATATTTTGCCTTTTTTCCACGTTTTTGTGAATTTTCAGTTTATTGTTATTATCTCATTAAATATACATGAAAAATTATGCAAACACATAATTGATCAGAAATAACCTTAAATACTTCATTTTCAATCATCTATTTGTTTCTCGTTAAAATACCGAGTATGATATTTAAAAGGGGAGAAGTTCTGTTTTTATTGCATATATCGACGTTTCAGCCGGATTAGAGCGGTTTTACGTGTACATCTTCCATCGGTAATATAAACGGAAAATCAGGAACATTTTAGTTAATTCTAATGAAAACACATTGATTTTTATCATTTGTATTTGAAACAACATTGGCATATGTCTATTCTTTGATCTAAATAATACGAAACCTCGCTCCATGATTTGAAGTTAAAATCCTCAAATATGGTAATATAGTGACTTTTTTCACGTTATTCATGTAGTCTGGTTTTACGTATATATACATTCGTTTTTACCAATATTTCGATACTACTTCATGTTTTTTCACGATATGTGATTTGGCCTTCAAATTTCATAATTTCGCAAATTTTGCATTTTAAGCAAGTTTTCTTGCATTTTGTTTTGTACTAAAAATCATCGAATTTAGCAATATTTTGACCTTTATTATCCCCTTTTCCTTTATGTGATTTAAAGAAAATATCATCGAATTAGGCAATATTTTGCCGTTTTTCCACGTTTTTGTGAATTTTATGTTTATTGTTATTATCTCATTAAATATAGATGAAAAATTATGCAAACACATAATTGATCAGAAATAACCTTAAATACTTCATTTTCAATCATCTATTTGTTTCTCGTTAAAATACCGAGTATGATATTTAAAAGGGGAGAAGTTCTGTTTTTATTGCATATATCGACGTTTCAGCCGGATTAGAGCGGTTTTACGTGTACATCTTCCATCGGTAATATAAACGGAAAATCAGGAACATTTTAGTTAATTCTAATGAAAACACATTGATTTTTGTCATTTGTATATGAAACAACATTGTCATATGTCTTTTCTTGGATCTAAATAACACGAAACCTCGCTCTATGATTTGAAGTTAAAATCCTCAAATATGGTAATATAGTGACTTTTTTCACGTTATTCATGTAGTGTGATTTTACGTATATATATTCGTTTTTACTAATATTTCGATACTACTTCATGTTTTCTCACGATATGTGATTTGGCCTTCAAATTTCATAATTTCGCAAATTTTGCATTTTAAGCAAGTTTTCTTGCATTTTGTTTTGTACTAAAAATCATCGAATTTAGCAATATTTTGACCTTTATTATCCCCTTTTCCTTTATGTGATTTAAAGAAAATATCATCGAATTAGGCAATATTTTGCCGTTTTTCCACGTTTTTGTGAATTTTCAGTTTATTGTTATTATCTCATTAAATATACATGAAAAATTATGCAAACACATAATTGATCAGAAATTAACCTTAAATACTTCATTTTCAATCATCTATTTGTTTCTCGTTAAAATACCGAGTATGATATTTAAAAGGGGAGAAGTTCTGTTTTTATTGCATATATCGACGTTTCAGCCGGATTAGAGCGGTTTTACGTGTACATCTTCCATCGGTAATATAAACGGAAAATCAGGAACATTTTAGTTAATTCTAATGAAAACACATTGATTTTTGTCATTTGTATTTGAAACAACATTGTCATGTCTTTTCTGGGATCTAAATAACACGAAACCTCGCTCTATGATTTGAAGTTAAAATCCTCAAATATGGTAATATAGTGACTTTTTTCACGTTATTCATGTAGTCTGGTTTTACGTATATATATTCGTTTTTACCAATATTTCGATACTACTTCATGTTTTCTCACGATATGTGATTTGGCCTTCAAATTTCATAATTTCGCAAATTTTGCATTTTTTAGCAAGTTTTCTTGCATTTTGTTTTGTACTAAAAATCATCGAATTTAGCAATATTTTGACCTTTATTATCCCCTTTTCCTTTATGTGATTTAAAGAAAATATCATCGAATTAGGCAATATTTTGCCGTTTTTCCACGTTTTTGTGAATTTTCAGTTTATTGTTATTATCTCATTAAATATACATGAAAAATTATGCAAACACATAATTGATCAGAAATAACCTTAAATACTTCATTTTCAATCATCTATTTGTTTCTCGTTAAAATACCGAGTATGATATTTAAAAGGGGAGAAGTTCTGTTTTTATTGCATATATCGACGTTTCAGCCGGATTAGAGCGGTTTTACGTGTACATCTTCCATCGGTAATATAAACGGAAAATCAGGAACATTTTAGTTAATTCTAATGAAAACACATTGATTTTTGTCATTTGTATTTGAAACAACATTGTCATATGTCTTTTCTTGGATCTAAATAACACGAAACCTCGCTCTATGATTTGAAGTTAAAATCCTCAAATATGGTAATATAGTGACTTTTTTCACGTTATTCATGTAGTCTGGTTTTACGTATATATATATTCGTTTTTACCAATATTTCGATACTACTTCATGTTTTCTCACGATATGTGATTTGGCCTTCAAATTTCATAATTTCGCAAATTTTGCATTTTTAAGCAAGTTTTCTTGCATTTTGTTTTGTACTAAAAATCATCGAATTTAGCAATATTTTGACCTTTATTATCCCCTTTTCCTTTATGTGATTTAAAGAAAATATCATCGAATTAGGCAATATATTGCCGTTTTTCCACGTTTTTGTGAATTTTCAGTTTATTGTTATTATCTCATTAAATATACATGAAAAATTATGCAAACACATAATTGATCAGAAATAACCTTAAATACTTCATTTTCAATCATCTATTTGTTTCTCGTTAAAATACCGAGTATGATATTTAAAAGGGGAGAAGTTCTGTTTTTATTGCATATATCGACGTTTCAGCCGGATTAGAGCGGTTTTACGTGTACATCTTCCATCGGTAATATAAACGGAAAATCAGGAACATTTTAGTTAATTTTAATGAAAACACATTGATTTTTGTCATTTGTATTTGAAACAACATTGTCATATGTCTTTTCTTGGATCTAAATAACACGAAACCTCGCTCTATGATTTGAAGTTAAAATCCTCAAATATGGTAATATAGTGACTTTTTTCACGTTATTTATGTAGTGTGATTTTACGTATGTATATTCGTTTTTACCAATATTTCGATACTACTTCATGTTTTCTCACGATATGTGATTTGGCCTTCAAATCTCAGAATTTCGTAAATTTTGCATTTTTAAGCAAGTTTTCTTGCATTTTGTTTTGTACTAAAAATCATCGAATTTAGCAATATTTTGACCTTTATCATTCCCTTTTCCTTTATGTGATTAAAACAAAATATCATCGAATTAGGCAATATTTTGCCTTTTTTCCACGTTTTTGTGAATTTTCAGTTTATTGTTATTATCTCATTAAATATACATGAAAAATTATGCAAACACATAATTGATCAGAAATAACCTTAAATACTTCATTTTCAATCATCTATTTGTTTCTCGTTAAAATACCGAGTATGATATTTAAAAGGGGAGAAGTTCTGTTTTTATTGCATATATCGACGTTTCAGCCGGATTAGAGCGGTTTTACGTGTACATCTTCCATCGGTAATATAAACGGAAAATCAGGAACATTTTAGTTAATTCTAATGAAAACACATTGATTTTTATCATTTGTATTTGAAACAACATTGGCATATGTCTATTCTTTGATCTAAATAATACGAAACCTCGCTCCATGATTTGAAGTTAAAATCCTCAAATATGGTAATATAGTGACTTTTTTCACGTTATTCATGTAGTCTGGTTTTACGTATATATACATTCGTTTTTACCAATATTTCGATACTACTTCATGTTTTTTCACGATATGTGATTTGGCCTTCAAATTTCATAATTTCGCAAATTTTGCATTTTAAGCAAGTTTTCTTGCATTTTGTTTTGTACTAAAAATCATCGAATTTAGCAATATTTTGACCTTTATTATCCCCTTTTCCTTTATGTGATTTAAAGAAAATATCATCGAATTAGGCAATATTTTGCCGTTTTTCCACGTTTTTGTGAATTTTATGTTTATTGTTATTATTATCTCATTAAATATAGATGAAAAATTATGCAAACACATAATTGATCAGAAATAACCTTAAATACTTCATTTTCAATCATCTATTTGTTTCTCGTTAAAATACCGAGTATGATATTTAAAAGGGGAGAAGTTCTGTTTTTATTGCATATATCGACGTTTCAGCCGGATTAGAGCGGTTTTACGTGTACATCTTCCATCGGTAATATAAACGGAAAATCAGGAACATTTTAGTTAATTCTAATGAAAACACATTGATTTTTGTCATTTGTATATGAAACAACATTGTCATATGTCTTTTCTTGGATCTAAATAACACGAAACCTCGCTCTATGATTTGAAGTTAAAATCCTCAAATATGGTAATATAGTGACTTTTTTCACGTTATTCATGTAGTGTGATTTTACGTATATATATTCGTTTTTACCAATATTTCGATACTACTTCATGTTTTCTCACGATATGTGATTTGGCCTTCAAATCTCAGAATTTCGTAAATTTTGCATTTTAAGCAAGTTTTCTTGCATTTTGTTTTGTACTAAAAATCATCGAATTTAGCAATATTTTGACCTTTATCATCCCCTTTTCCTTTATGTGATTTAAACAAAATATCATCGAATTAGGCAATATTTTGCCGTTATTCCACGTTTTTGTGAATTTTCAGTTTATTGTTATTATCTCATTAAATATACATGAAAAATTATGCAAACACATAATTGATCAGAAATAACCTTAAATACTTCATTTTCAATCATCTATTTGTTTCTCGTTAAAATACCGAGTATGATATTTAAAAGGGGAGAAGTTCTGTTTTTATTGCATATATCGACGTTTCAGCCGGATTAGAGCGGTTTTACGTGTACATCTTCCATCGGTAATATAAACGGAAAATCAGGAACATTTTAGTTAATTCTAATGAAAACACATTGATTTTTATCATTTGTATTTGAAACAACAATGTCATATGTCTTTTCTTTGATCTAAATAACACGAAACCTCGCTCTATGATTTGAAGTTAAAATCCTCAAATATGGTAATATAGTGACTTTTTTCACGTTATTCATGTAGTGTGATTTTACGTATATATATTCGTTTTTACCAATATTTCGATACTACTTCATGTTTTCTCACGATATATGATTTGGCCTTCAAATCTCAGAATTTCGGGAATTTTTCATTTTTAAGCAAGTTTTCTTGCATTTTTTTGTACTAAAAATCATCGAATTTAGCAATATTTTGACCATCATCATCCCCTGTTCCTTTATGTGATTTAAACAAAATATCATCGAATTAGGCCGTTTTTCCAAGTTTTTGTGAAATTTCAGTTTATTGTTATTAATTCATTAAATATACGATAAAAATTATGCAAAAACATAAGTGATCAGAAAATAACCTTAAATACTTCATTTTCAATCATCTATTTGTTTCTCGTTAAAATACTGAGTAATGTATTGGAAAGGGGAGAAGTTCTGTTTTTATTGCATATATCGACGTTTCAGCCGGATTAGAGCGGTTTTACGTGTACATCTTCCATCGGTAATATAAACGGAAAATCAGGAACATTTTAGTTAATTCTAATGAAAACACATTGATTTTTATCATTTGAATTTGAGGAAAGGGGAGAAGTTCGGTTTTTATTGCATATATCGACGTTTCCGCCGGATTAGAGCGGTTTTACGTGTACATCTTCCATCGGTAATATAAACGAAAAATCAGGAACATTTTAGTTAATTCTAATGAAAACACATTGATTTTTGTCATTTGTATTTGAAACAACATTGTCATATGTCTTTTCTTGGATCTAAATAACACGAAACCTCGCTCTATGATTTGAAGTTAAAATCCTCAAATATGGTAATATAGTGACTTTTTTCACGTTATTCATGTAGTCTGGTTTTACGTATATATATATTCGTTTTTACCAATATTTCGATACTACTTCATGTTTTCTCACGATATGTGATTTGGCCTTCAAATTTCATAATTTCGCAAATTTTGCATTTTTAAGCAAGTTTTCTTGCATTTTGTTTTGTACTAAAAATCATCGAATTTAGCAATATTTTGACCTTTATTATCCCCTTTTCCTTTATGTGATTTAAAGAAAATATCATCGAATTAGGCAATATTTTGCCGTTTTTCCACGTTTTTGTGAATTTTCAGTTTATTGTTATTATCTCATTAAATATACATGAAAAATTATGCAAACACATATTTGATCAAAAATAACCTTAAATACTTCATTTTCAATCATCTATTTGTTTCTCGTTAAAATACCGAGTATGATATTTAAAAGGGGAGAAGTTCTGTTTTTATTGCATATATCGACGTTTCAGCCGGATTAGAGCGGTTTTACGTGTACATCTTCCATCGGTAATATAAACGGAAAATCAGGAACATTTTAGTTAATTTTAATGAAAACACATTGATTTTTGTCATTTGTATTTGAAACAACATTGTCATATGTCTTTTCTTGGATCTAAATAACACGAAACCTCGCTCTATGATTTGAAGTTAAAATCCTCAAATATGGTAATATAGTGACTTTTTTCACGTTATTTATGTTGTGTGATTTTACGTATGTATATTCGTTTTTACCAATATTTCGATACTACTTCATGTTTTCTCACGATATGTGATTTGGCCTTCAAATCTCATAATTTCGCAAATTTTGCATTTTTAAGCAAGTTTTCTTGCATTTTGTTTTGTACTAAAAATCATCGTATTTAGCAATATTTTGACCTTTATCATCCCCTTTTCCTTTATGTGATTTAAACAAAATATCATCGAATTAGGCAATATTTTGCCGTTTTTCACCTTTTTTGTGAATTTTCAGTTTATTGTTATTATCTCATTAAATATACATGAAAAATTATGCAAACACATAATTGATCAGAAATAACCTTAAATACTTCATTTTCAATCATCTATTTGTTTCTCGTTAAAATACCGAGTATGATATTTAAAAGGGGAGAAGTTCTGTTTTTATTGCATATATCGACGTTTCAGCCGGATTAGAGCGGTTTACGTGTACATCTTCCATCGGTAATATAAACGGAAAATCAGGAACATTTTAGTTAATTCTAATGAAAACACATTGATTTTTGTCATTTGTATTTGAAACAACATTGTCATATGTCTTTTCTTGGATCTAAATAACACGAAACCTCGCTCTATGATTTGAAGTTAAAATCCTCAAATATGGTAATATAGTGACTTTTTTCACGTTATTTATGTAGTGTGATTTTACGTATATATATTCGTTTTTACCAATATTTCGATACTACTTCATGTTTTCTCACGATATGTGATTTGGCCTTCAAATCTCAGAATTTCGTAAATTTTGCATTTTTAAGCAAGTTTTCTTGCATTTTGTTTTGTACTAAAAATCATCGAATTTAGCAATATTTTGACCTTTATCATTCCCTTTTGCTTTATGTGATTAAAACAAAATATCATCGAATTAGGCAATATTTTGCCGTTTTTCCACGTTTTTGTGAATTTTCAGTTTATTGTTATTATCTCATTAAATATACATGAAAAATTATGCAAACACATAATTGATCAGAAATAACCTTAAATACTTCATTTTCAATCATCTATTTGTTTCTCGTTAAAATACCGAGTATGATATTTAAAAGGGGAGAAGTTCTGTTTTTATTGCATATATCGACGTTTCAGCCGGATTAGAGCGGTTTTACGTGTACATCTTCCATCGGTAATATAAACGGAAAATCAGGAACATTTTAGTTAATTCTAATGAAAACACATTGATTTTTGTCATTTGTATATGAAACAACATTGTCATATGTCTTTTCTTGGATCTAAATAACACGAAACCTCGCTCTATGATTTGAAGTTAAAATCCTCAAATATGGTAATATAGTGACTTTTTTCACGTTATTCATGTAGTGTGATTTTACGTATATATATTCGTTTTTACCAATATTTCGATACTACTTCATGTTTTCTCACGATATGTGATTTGGCCTTCAAATCTCAGAATTTCGTAAATTTTGCATTTTAAGCAAGTTTTCTTGCATTTTGTTTTGTACTAAAAATCATCGAATTTAGCAATATTTTGACCTTTATCATCCCCTTTTCCTTTATGTGATTTAAACAAAATATCATCGAATTAGGCAATATTTTGCCGTTATTCCACGTTTTTGTGAATTTTCAGTTTATTGTTATTATCTCATTAAATATACATGAAAAATTATGCAAACACATAATTGATCAGAAATAACCTTAAATACTTCATTTTCAATCATCTATTTGTTTCTCGTTAAAATACCGAGTATGATATTTAAAAGGGGAGAAGTTCTGTTTTTATTGCATATATCGACGTTTCAGCCGGATTAGAGCGGTTTTACGTGTACATCTTCCATCGGTAATATAAACGGAAAATCAGGAACATTTTAGTTAATTCTAATGAAAACACATTGATTTTTATCATTTGTATTTGAAACAACAATGTCATATGTCTTTTCTTTGATCTAAATAACACGAAACCTCGCTCTATGATTTGAAGTTAAAATCCTCAAATATGGTAATATAGTGACTTTTTTCACGTTATTCATGTAGTGTGATTTTACGTATATATATTCGTTTTTACCAATATTTCGATACTACTTCATGTTTTCTCACGATATATGATTTGGCCTTCAAATCTCAGAATTTCGGGAATTTGTCATTTTTAAGCAAGTTTTCTTGCATTTTTTTTGTACTAAAAATCATCGAATTTAGCAATATTTTGACCATTATCATCCCCTGTTCCTTAATGTGATTTAAACAAAATATCATCGAATTAGGCCGTTTTTCCAAGTTTTTGTGAAATTTCAGTTTATTGTTATTAATTCATTAAATATACGATAAAAATTATGCAAAAACATAAGTGATCAGAAAATAACCTTAAATACTTCATTTTCAATCATCTATTTGTTTCTCGTTAAAATACTGAGTAATGTATTGGAAAGGGGAGAAGTTCTGTTTTTATTGCATATATCGACGTTTCAGCCGGATTAGAGCGGTTTTACGTGTACATCTTCCATCGGTAATATAAACGGAAAATCAGGAACATTTTAGTTAATTCTAATGAAAACACATTGATTTTTATCATTTGAATTTGAGGAAAGGGGAGAAGTTCGGTTTTTATTGCATATATCGACGTTTCCGCCGGATTAGAGCGGTTTTACGTGTACATCTTCCATCGGTAATATAAACGAAAAATCAGGAACATTTTAGTTAATTCTAATGAAAACACATTGATTTTTGTCATTTGTATTTGAAACAACATTGTCATATGTCTTTTCTTGGATCTAAATAACACGAAACCTCGCTCTATGATTTGAAGTTAAAATCCTCAAATATGGTAATATAGTGACTTTTTTCACGTTATTCATGTAGTCTGGTTTTTCGTATATATATATTCGTTTTTACCAATATTTCGATACTACTTCATGTTTTCTCACGATATGTGATTTGGCCTTCAAATTTCATAATTTCGCAAATTTTGCATTTTTAAGCAAGTTTTCTTGCATTTTGTTTTGTACTAAAAATCATCGAATTTAGCAATATTTTGACCTTTATTATCCTCTTTTCCTTTATGTGATTTAAAGAAAATATCATCGAATTAGGCAATATTTTGCCGTTTTTCCACGTTTTTGTGAATTTTCAGTTTATTGTTATTATCTCATTAAATATACATGAAAAATTATGCAAACACATATTTGATCAAAAATAACCTTAAATACTTCATTTTCAATCATCTATTTGTTTCTCGTTAAAATACCGAGTATGATATTTAAAAGGGGAGAAGTTCTGTTTTTATTGCATATATCGACGTTTCAGCCGGATTAGAGCGGTTTTACGTGTACATCTTCCATCGGTAATATAAACGGAAAATCAGGAACATTTTAGTTAATTTTAATAAAAACACATTGATTTTTGTCATTTGTATTTGAAACAACATTGTCATATGTCTTTTCTTGGATCTAAATAACACGAAACCTCGCTCTATGATTTGAAGTTAAAATCCTCAAATATGGTAATATAGTGACTTTTTTCACGTTATTTATGTTGTGTGATTTTACGTATGTATATTCGTTTTTACCAATATTTCGATACTACTTCATGTTTTCTCACGATATGTGATTTGGCCTTCAAATCTCATAATTTCGCAAATTTTGCATTTTTAAGCAAGTTTTCTTGCATTTTGTTTTGTACTAAAAATCATCGTATTTAGCAATATTTTGACCTTTATCATCCCCTTTTCCTTTATGTGATTTAAACAAAATATCATCGAATTAGGCAATATTTTGCCGTTTTTCACCTTTTTTGTGAATTTTCAGTTTATTGTTATTATCTCATTAAATATACATGAAAAATTATGCAAACACATAATTGATCAGAAATAACCTTAAATACTTCATTTTCAATCATCTATTTGTTTCTCGTTAAAATACCGAGTATGATATTTAAAAGGGGAGAAGTTCTGTTTTTATTGCATATATCGACGTTTCAGCCGGATTAGAGCGGTTTACGTGTACATCTTCCATCGGTAATATAAACGGAAAATCAGGAACATTTTAGTTAATTCTAATGAAAACACATTGATTTTTGTCATTTGTATTTGAAACAACATTGTCATATGTCTTTTCTTGGATCTAAATAACACGAAACCTCGCTCTATGATTTGAAGTTAAAATCCTCAAATATGGTAATATAGTGACTTTTTTCACGTTATTTATGTAGTGTGATTTTACGTATATATATTCGTTTTTACCAATATTTCGATACTACTTCATGTTTTCTCACGATATGTGATTTGGCCTTCAAATCTCAGAATTTCGTAAATTTTGCATTTTTAAGCAAGTTTTCTTGCATTTTGTTTTGTACTAAAAATCATCGAATTTAGCAATATTTTGACCTTTATCATTCCCTTTTGCTTTATGTGATTAAAACAAAATATCATCGAATTAGGCAATATTTTGCCGTTTTTCCACGTTTTTGTGAATTTTCAGTTTATTGTTATTATCTCATTAAATATACATGAAAAATTATGCAAACACATAATTGATCAGAAATAACCTTAAATACTTCATTTTCAATCATCTATTTGTTTCTCGTTAAAATACCGAGTATGATATTTAAAAGGGGAGAAGTTCTGTTTTTATTGCATATATCGACGTTTCAGCCGGATTAGAGCGGTTTTACGTGTACATCTTCCATCGGTAATATAAACGGAAAATCAGGAACATTTTAGTTAATTCTAATGAAAACACATTGATTTTTGTCATTTGTATATGAAACAACATTGTCATATGTCTTTTCTTGGATCTAAATAACACGAAACCTCGCTCTATGATTTGAAGTTAAAATCCTCAAATATGGTAATATAGTGACTTTTTTCACGTTATTCATGTAGTGTGATTTTACGTATATATATTCGTTTTTACCAATATTTCGATACTACTTCATGTTTTCTCACGATATGTGATTTGGCCTTCAAATCTCAGAATTTCGTAAATTTTGCATTTTAAGCAAGTTTTCTTGCATTTTGTTTTGTACTAAAAATCATCGAATTTAGCAATATTTTGACCTTTATCATCCCCTTTTCCTTTATGTGATTTAAACAAAATATCATCGAATTAGGCAATATTTTGCCGTTATTCCACGTTTTTGTGAATTTTCAGTTTATTGTTATTATCTCATTAAATATACATGAAAAATTATGCAAACACATAATTGATCAGAAATAACCTTAAATACTTCATTTTCAATCATCTATTTGTTTCTCGTTAAAATACCGAGTATGATATTTAAAAGGGGAGAAGTTCTGTTTTTATTGCATATATCGACGTTTCAGCCGGATTAGAGCGGTTTTACGTGTACATCTTCCATCGGTAATATAAACGGAAAATCAGGAACATTTTAGTTAATTCTAATGAAAACACATTGATTTTTATCATTTGTATTTGAAACAACAATGTCATATGTCTTTTCTTTGATCTAAATAACACGAAACCTCGCTCTATGATTTGAAGTTAAAATCCTCAAATATGGTAATATAGTGACTTTTTTCACGTTATTCATGTAGTGTGATTTTACGTATATATATTCGTTTTTACCAATATTTCGATACTACTTCATGTTTTCTCACGATATATGATTTGGCCTTCAAATCTCAGAATTTCGGGAATTTGTCATTTTTAAGCAAGTTTTCTTGCATTTTTTTTGTACTAAAAATCATCGAATTTAGCAATATTTTGACCATTATCATCCCCTGTTCCTTAATGTGATTTAAACAAAATATCATCGAATTAGGCCGTTTTTCCAAGTTTTTGTGAAATTTCAGTTTATTGTTATTAATTCATTAAATATACGATAAAAATTATGCAAAAACATAAGTGATCAGAAAATAACCTTAAATACTTCATTTTCAATCATCTATTTGTTTCTCGTTAAAATACTGAGTAATGTATTGGAAAGGGGAGAAGTTCTGTTTTTATTGCATATATCGACGTTTCAGCCGGATTAGAGCGGTTTTACGTGTACATCTTCCATCGGTAATATAAACGGAAAATCAGGAACATTTTAGTTAATTCTAATGAAAACACATTGATTTTTATCATTTGAATTTGAGGAAAGGGGAGAAGTTCGGTTTTTATTGCATATATCGACGTTTCCGCCGGATTAGAGCGGTTTTACGTGTACATCTTCCATCGGTAATATAAACGAAAAATCAGGAACATTTTAGTTAATTCTAATGAAAACACATTGATTTTTGTCATTTGTATTTGAAACAACATTGTCATATGTCTTTTCTTGGATCTAAATAACACGAAACCTCGCTCTATGATTTGAAGTTAAAATCCTCAAATATGGTAATATAGTGACTTTTTTCACGTTATTCATGTAGTCTGGTTTTTCGTATATATATATTCGTTTTTACCAATATTTCGATACTACTTCATGTTTTCTCACGATATGTGATTTGGCCTTCAAATTTCATAATTTCGCAAATTTTGCATTTTTAAGCAAGTTTTCTTGCATTTTGTTTTGTACTAAAAATCATCGAATTTAGCAATATTTTGACCTTTATTATCCTCTTTTCCTTTATGTGATTTAAAGAAAATATCATCGAATTAGGCAATATTTTGCCGTTTTTCCACGTTTTTGTGAATTTTCAGTTTATTGTTATTATCTCATTAAATATACATGAAAAATTATGCAAACACATATTTGATCAAAAATAACCTTAAATACTTCATTTTCAATCATCTATTTGTTTCTCGTTAAAATACCGAGTATGATATTTAAAAGGGGAGAAGTTCTGTTTTTATTGCATATATCGACGTTTCAGCCGGATTAGAGCGGTTTTACGTGTACATCTTCCATCGGTAATATAAACGGAAAATCAGGAACATTTTAGTTAATTTTAATAAAAACACATTGATTTTTGTCATTTGTATTTGAAACAACATTGTCATATGTCTTTTCTTGGATCTAAATAACACGAAACCTCGCTCTATGATTTGAAGTTAAAATCCTCAAATATGGTAATATAGTGACTTTTTTCACGTTATTTATGTTGTGTGATTTTACGTATGTATATTCGTTTTTACCAATATTTCGATACTACTTCATGTTTTCTCACGATATGTGATTTGGCCTTCAAATCTCATAATTTCGCAAATTTTGCATTTTTAAGCAAGTTTTCTTGCATTTTGTTTTGTACTAAAAATCATCGTATTTAGCAATATTTTGACCTTTATCATCCCCTTTTCCTTTATGTGATTTAAACAAAATATCATCGAATTAGGCAATATTTTGCCGTTTTTCACCTTTTTTGTGAATTTTCAGTTTATTGTTATTATCTCATTAAATATACATGAAAAATTATGCAAACACATAATTGATCAGAAATAACCTTAAATACTTCATTTTCAATCATCTATTTGTTTCTCGTTAAAATACCGAGTATGATATTTAAAAGGGGAGAAGTTCTGTTTTTATTGCATATATCGACGTTTCAGCCGGATTAGAGCGGTTTACGTGTACATCTTCCATCGGTAATATAAACGGAAAATCAGGAACATTTTAGTTAATTCTAATGAAAACACATTGATTTTTGTCATTTGTATTTGAAACAACATTGTCATATGTCTTTTCTTGGATCTAAATAACACGAAACCTCGCTCTATGATTTGAAGTTAAAATCCTCAAATATGGTAATATAGTGACTTTTTTCACGTTATTTATGTAGTGTGATTTTACGTATATATATTCGTTTTTACCAATATTTCGATACTACTTCATGTTTTCTCACGATATGTGATTTGGCCTTCAAATCTCAGAATTTCGTAAATTTTGCATTTTTAAGCAAGTTTTCTTGCATTTTGTTTTGTACTAAAAATCATCGAATTTAGCAATATTTTGACCTTTATCATTCCCTTTTGCTTTATGTGATTAAAACAAAATATCATCGAATTAGGCAATATTTTGCCGTTTTCACGTTTTTGTGAATTTTCAGTTTATTGTTATTATCTCATTAAATATACATGAAAAATTATGCAAACACATAATTGATCAGAAATAACCTTAAATACTTCATTTTCAATCATCTATTTGTTTCTCGTTAAAATACCGAGTATGATATTTAAAAGGGGAGAAGTTCTGTTTTTATTGCATATATCGACGTTTCAGCCGGATTAGAGCGGTTTTACGTGTACATCTTCCATCGGTAATATAAACGGAAAATCAGGAACATTTTAGTTAATTCTAATGAAAACACATTGATTTTTGTCATTTGTATATGAAACAACATTGTCATATGTCTTTTCTTGGATCTAAATAACACGAAACCTCGCTCTATGATTTGAAGTTAAAATCCTCAAATATGGTAATATAGTGACTTTTTTCACGTTATTCATGTAGTGTGATTTTACGTATATATATTCGTTTTTACCAATATTTCGATACTACTTCATGTTTTCTCACGATATGTGATTTGGCCTTCAAATCTCAGAATTTCGTAAATTTTGCATTTTAAGCAAGTTTTCTTGCATTTTGTTTTGTACTAAAAATCATCGAATTTAGCAATATTTTGACCTTTATCATCCCCTTTTCCTTTATGTGATTTAAACAAAATATCATCGAATTAGGCAATATTTTGCCGTTATTCCACGTTTTTGTGAATTTTCAGTTTATTGTTATTATCTCATTAAATATACATGAAAAATTATGCAAACACATAATTGATCAGAAATAACCTTAAATACTTCATTTTCAATCATCTATTTGTTTCTCGTTAAAATACCGAGTATGATATTTAAAAGGGGAGAAGTTCTGTTTTTATTGCATATATCGACGTTTCAGCCGGATTAGAGCGGTTTTACGTGTACATCTTCCATCGGTAATATAAACGGAAAATCAGGAACATTTTAGTTAATTCTAATGAAAACACATTGATTTTTATCATTTGTATTTGAAACAACAATGTCATATGTCTTTTCTTTGATCTAAATAACACGAAACCTCGCTCTATGATTTGAAGTTAAAATCCTCAAATATGGTAATATAGTGACTTTTTTCACGTTATTCATGTAGTGTGATTTTACGTATATATATTCGTTTTTACCAATATTTCGATACTACTTCATGTTTTCTCACGATATATGATTTGGCCTTCAAATCTCAGAATTTCGGGAATTTGTCATTTTTAAGCAAGTTTTCTTGCATTTTTTTTGTACTAAAAATCATCGAATTTAGCAATATTTTGACCATTATCATCCCCTGTTCCTTTATGTGATTTAAACAAAATATCATCGAATTAGGCCGTTTTTCCAAGTTTTTGTGAAATTTCAGTTTATTGTTATTAATTCATTAAATATACGATAAAAATTATGCAAAAACATAAGTGATCAGAAAATAACCTTAAATACTTCATTTTCAATCATCTATTTGTTTCTCGTTAAAATACTGAGTAATGTATTGGAAAGGGGAGAAGTTCTGTTTTTATTGCATATATCGACGTTTCAGCCGGATTAGAGCGGTTTTACGTGTACATCTTCCATCGGTAATATAAACGGAAAATCAGGAACATTTTAGTTAATTCTAATGAAAACACATTGATTTTTATCATTTGAATTTGAGGAAAGGGGAGAAGTTCGGTTTTTATTGCATATATCGACGTTTCCGCCGGATTAGAGCGGTTTTACGTGTACATCTTCCATCGGTAATATAAACGAAAAATCAGGAACATTTTAGTTAATTCTAATGAAAACACATTGATTTTTGTCATTTGTATTTGAAACAACATTGTCATATGTCTTTTCTTGGATTCAAATAACATGAAACCTCGCTCTATGATTTGATGTTAAAATCCTCAAATATGGTAATATAGTGACTTTTTTCACGTTATTCATGTAGTGTGATTTTACGTATATGTATTCGTTTTTACCAATATTTCGATACTACTTCATGTTTTCTCACGATATGTGATTTGGCCTTCAAATCTCAGAATTTCGTAAATTTTGCATTTTTAAGCAAGTTTTCTTGCATTTTGTTTTGTACTAAAAATCATCGAATATAGCAATATTTTGACCTTTATCATCCCCTTTTCCTTTATGTGATTTAAAGAAAATATAATCGAATTAGGCAATATTTTGCCGTTTTTCCACGTTTTTGTGAATTTTCAGTTTATTGTTATTATCTCATTAAATATACATGAAAAATTATGCAAACACATAATTGATCAGAAATAACCTTAAATACTTCATTTTCAATCATCTATTTGTTTCTCGTTAAAATACCGAGTATGATATTTAAAAGGGGAGAAGTTCTGTTTTTATTGCATATATCGACGTTTCAGCCGGATTAGAGCGGTTTTACGTGTACATCTTCCATCGGTAATATAAACGGAAAATCAGGAACATTTTAGTTAATTCTAATGAAAACACATTGATTTTTATCATTTGTATTTGAAACAACATTGGCATATGTCTATTCTTTGATCTAAATAATACGAAACCTCGCTCTATGATTTGAAGTTAAAATCCTCAAATATGGTAATATAGTGACTTTTTTCACGTTATTCATGTAGTCTGGTTTTACGTATGTATATATTCGTTTTTACCAATATTTCGATACTACTTCATGTTTTTTCACGATATGTGATTTGGCCTTCAAATTTCATAATTTCGCAAATTTTGCATTTTTAAGCAAGTTTTCTTGCATTTTGTTTTGTACTAAAAATCATCGAATTTAGCAATATTTTGACCTTTATTATCCCCTTTTCCTTTATGTGATTTAAAGAAAATATCATCGAATTAGGCAATATTTTGCCGTTTTTCCACGTTTTTGTGAATTTTCAGTTTATTGTTATTATCTCATTAAATATACATGAAAAATTATGCAAACACATAATTGATCAGAAATAACCTTAAATACTTCATTTTCATTCATCTATTTGTTTCTCGTTAAAATACCGAGTATGATATTTAAAAGGGGAGAAGTTCTGTTTTTATTGCATATATCGACGTTTCAGCCGGATTAGAGCGGTTTTACGTGTACATCTTCCATCGGTAATATAAACGGAAAATCAGGAACATTTTAGTTAATTCTAATGAAAACACATTGATTTTTATCATTTGTATTTGAAACAACAATGTCATATGTCTTTTCTTTGATCTAAATAACACGAAACCTCGCTCTATGATTTGAAGTTAAAATCCTCAAATATGGTAATATAGTGACTTTTTTCACGTTATTCATGTAGTGTGATTTTACGTATATATATTCGTTTTTACCAATATTTCGATACTACTTCATGTTTTCTCACGATATATGATTTGGCCTTCAAATCTCAGAATTTCGGGAATTTGTCATTTTTAAGCAAGTTTTCTTGCATTTTTTTTGTACTAAAAATCATCGAATTTAGCAATATTTTGACCATTATCATCCCCTGTTCCTTAATGTGATTTAAACAAAATATCATCGAATTAGGCCGTTTTTCCAAGTTTTTGTGAAATTTCAGTTTATTGTTATTAATTCATTAAATATACGATAAAAATTATGCAAAAACATAAGTGATCAGAAAATAACCTTAAATACTTCATTTTCAATCATCTATTTGTTTCTCGTTAAAATACTGAGTAATGTATTGGAAAGGGGAGAAGTTCTGTTTTTATTGCATATATCGACGTTTCAGCCGGATTAGAGCGGTTTTACGTGTACATCTTCCATCGGTAATATAAACGGAAAATCAGGAACATTTTAGTTAATTCTAATGAAAACACATTGATTTTTATCATTTGAATTTGAGGAAAGGGGAGAAGTTCGGTTTTTATTGCATATATCGACGTTTCCGCCGGATTAGAGCGGTTTTACGTGTACATCTTCCATCGGTAATATAAACGAAAAATCAGGAACATTTTAGTTAATTCTAATGAAAACACATTGATTTTTGTCATTTGTATTTGAAACAACATTGTCATATGTCTTTTCTTGGATCTAAATAACACGAAACCTCGCTCTATGATTTGAAGTTAAAATCCTCAAATATGGTAATATAGTGACTTTTTTCACGTTATTCATGTAGTCTGGTTTTTCGTATATATATATTCGTTTTTACCAATATTTCGATACTACTTCATGTTTTCTCACGATATGTGATTTGGCCTTCAAATTTCATAATTTCGCAAATTTTGCATTTTTAAGCAAGTTTTCTTGCATTTTGTTTTGTACTAAAAATCATCGAATTTAGCAATATTTTGACCTTTATTATCCTCTTTTCCTTTATGTGATTTAAAGAAAATATCATCGAATTAGGCAATATTTTGCCGTTTTTCCACGTTTTTGTGAATTTTCAGTTTATTGTTATTATCTCATTAAATATACATGAAAAATTATGCAAACACATATTTGATCAAAAATAACCTTAAATACTTCATTTTCAATCATCTATTTGTTTCTCGTTAAAATACCGAGTATGATATTTAAAAGGGGAGAAGTTCTGTTTTTATTGCATATATCGACGTTTCAGCCGGATTAGAGCGGTTTTACGTGTACATCTTCCATCGGTAATATAAACGGAAAATCAGGAACATTTTAGTTAATTTTAATAAAAACACATTGATTTTTGTCATTTGTATTTGAAACAACATTGTCATATGTCTTTTCTTGGATCTAAATAACACGAAACCTCGCTCTATGATTTGAAGTTAAAATCCTCAAATATGGTAATATAGTGACTTTTTTCACGTTATTTATGTTGTGTGATTTTACGTATGTATATTCGTTTTTACCAATATTTCGATACTACTTCATGTTTTCTCACGATATGTGATTTGGCCTTCAAATCTCATAATTTCGCAAATTTTGCATTTTTAAGCAAGTTTTCTTGCATTTTGTTTTGTACTAAAAATCATCGTATTTAGCAATATTTTGACCTTTATCATCCCCTTTTCCTTTATGTGATTTAAACAAAATATCATCGAATTAGGCAATATTTTGCCGTTTTTCACCTTTTTTGTGAATTTTCAGTTTATTGTTATTATCTCATTAAATATACATGAAAAATTATGCAAACACATAATTGATCAGAAATAACCTTAAATACTTCATTTTCAATCATCTATTTGTTTCTCGTTAAAATACCGAGTATGATATTTAAAAGGGGAGAAGTTCTGTTTTTATTGCATATATCGACGTTTCAGCCGGATTAGAGCGGTTTACGTGTACATCTTCCATCGGTAATATAAACGGAAAATCAGGAACATTTTAGTTAATTCTAATGAAAACACATTGATTTTTGTCATTTGTATTTGAAACAACATTGTCATATGTCTTTTCTTGGATCTAAATAACACGAAACCTCGCTCTATGATTTGAAGTTAAAATCCTCAAATATGGTAATATAGTGACTTTTTTCACGTTATTTATGTAGTGTGATTTTACGTATATATATTCGTTTTTACCAATATTTCGATACTACTTCATGTTTTCTCACGATATGTGATTTGGCCTTCAAATCTCAGAATTTCGTAAATTTTGCATTTTTAAGCAAGTTTTCTTGCATTTTGTTTTGTACTAAAAATCATCGAATTTAGCAATATTTTGACCTTTATCATTCCCTTTTGCTTTATGTGATTAAAACAAAATATCATCGAATTAGGCAATATTTTGCCGTTTTCACGTTTTTGTGAATTTTCAGTTTATTGTTATTATCTCATTAAATATACATGAAAAATTATGCAAACACATAATTGATCAGAAATAACCTTAAATACTTCATTTTCAATCATCTATTTGTTTCTCGTTAAAATACCGAGTATGATATTTAAAAGGGGAGAAGTTCTGTTTTTATTGCATATATCGACGTTTCAGCCGGATTAGAGCGGTTTTACGTGTACATCTTCCATCGGTAATATAAACGGAAAATCAGGAACATTTTAGTTAATTCTAATGAAAACACATTGATTTTTGTCATTTGTATATGAAACAACATTGTCATATGTCTTTTCTTGGATCTAAATAACACGAAACCTCGCTCTATGATTTGAAGTTAAAATCCTCAAATATGGTAATATAGTGACTTTTTTCACGTTATTCATGTAGTGTGATTTTACGTATATATATTCGTTTTTACCAATATTTCGATACTACTTCATGTTTTCTCACGATATGTGATTTGGCCTTCAAATCTCAGAATTTCGTAAATTTTGCATTTTAAGCAAGTTTTCTTGCATTTTGTTTTGTACTAAAAATCATCGAATTTAGCAATATTTTGACCTTTATCATCCCCTTTTCCTTTATGTGATTTAAACAAAATATCATCGAATTAGGCAATATTTTGCCGTTATTCCACGTTTTTGTGAATTTTCAGTTTATTGTTATTATCTCATTAAATATACATGAAAAATTATGCAAACACATAATTGATCAGAAATAACCTTAAATACTTCATTTTCAATCATCTATTTGTTTCTCGTTAAAATACCGAGTATGATATTTAAAAGGGGAGAAGTTCTGTTTTTATTGCATATATCGACGTTTCAGCCGGATTAGAGCGGTTTTACGTGTACATCTTCCATCGGTAATATAAACGGAAAATCAGGAACATTTTAGTTAATTCTAATGAAAACACATTGATTTTTATCATTTGTATTTGAAACAACAATGTCATATGTCTTTTCTTTGATCTAAATAACACGAAACCTCGCTCTATGATTTGAAGTTAAAATCCTCAAATATGGTAATATAGTGACTTTTTTCACGTTATTCATGTAGTGTGATTTTACGTATATATATTCGTTTTTACCAATATTTCGATACTACTTCATGTTTTCTCACGATATATGATTTGGCCTTCAAATCTCAGAATTTCGGGAATTTGTCATTTTTAAGCAAGTTTTCTTGCATTTTTTTTGTACTAAAAATCATCGAATTTAGCAATATTTTGACCATTATCATCCCCTGTTCCTTTATGTGATTTAAACAAAATATCATCGAATTAGGCCGTTTTTCCAAGTTTTTGTGAAATTTCAGTTTATTGTTATTAATTCATTAAATATACGATAAAAATTATGCAAAAACATAAGTGATCAGAAAATAACCTTAAATACTTCATTTTCAATCATCTATTTGTTTCTCGTTAAAATACTGAGTAATGTATTGGAAAGGGGAGAAGTTCTGTTTTTATTGCATATATCGACGTTTCAGCCGGATTAGAGCGGTTTTACGTGTACATCTTCCATCGGTAATATAAACGGAAAATCAGGAACATTTTAGTTAATTCTAATGAAAACACATTGATTTTTATCATTTGAATTTGAGGAAAGGGGAGAAGTTCGGTTTTTATTGCATATATCGACGTTTCCGCCGGATTAGAGCGGTTTTACGTGTACATCTTCCATCGGTAATATAAACGAAAAATCAGGAACATTTTAGTTAATTCTAATGAAAACACATTGATTTTTGTCATTTGTATTTGAAACAACATTGTCATATGTCTTTTCTTGGATTCAAATAACATGAAACCTCGCTCTATGATTTGATGTTAAAATCCTCAAATATGGTAATATAGTGACTTTTTTCACGTTATTCATGTAGTGTGATTTTACGTATATGTATTCGTTTTTACCAATATTTCGATACTACTTCATGTTTTCTCACGATATGTGATTTGGCCTTCAAATCTCAGAATTTCGTAAATTTTGCATTTTTAAGCAAGTTTTCTTGCATTTTGTTTTGTACTAAAAATCATCGAATATAGCAATATTTTGACCTTTATCATCCCCTTTTCCTTTATGTGATTTAAAGAAAATATAATCGAATTAGGCAATATTTTGCCGTTTTTCCACGTTTTTGTGAATTTTCAGTTTATTGTTATTATCTCATTAAATATACATGAAAAATTATGCAAACACATAATTGATCAGAAATAACCTTAAATACTTCATTTTCAATCATCTATTTGTTTCTCGTTAAAATACCGAGTATGATATTTAAAAGGGGAGAAGTTCTGTTTTTATTGCATATATCGACGTTTCAGCCGGATTAGAGCGGTTTTACGTGTACATCTTCCATCGGTAATATAAACGGAAAATCAGGAACATTTTAGTTAATTCTAATGAAAACACATTGATTTTTATCATTTGTATTTGAAACAACATTGGCATATGTCTATTCTTTGATCTAAATAATACGAAACCTCGCTCTATGATTTGAAGTTAAAATCCTCAAATATGGTAATATAGTGACTTTTTTCACGTTATTCATGTAGTCTGGTTTTACGTATGTATATATTCGTTTTTACCAATATTTCGATACTACTTCATGTTTTTTCACGATATGTGATTTGGCCTTCAAATTTCATAATTTCGCAAATTTTGCATTTTTAAGCAAGTTTTCTTGCATTTTGTTTTGTACTAAAAATCATCGAATTTAGCAATATTTTGACCTTTATTATCCCCTTTTCCTTTATGTGATTTAAAGAAAATATCATCGAATTAGGCAATATTTTGCCGTTTTTCCACGTTTTTGTGAATTTTCAGTTTATTGTTATTATCTCATTAAATATACATGAAAAATTATGCAAACACATAATTGATCAGAAATAACCTTAAATACTTCATTTTCATTCATCTATTTGTTTCTCGTTAAAATACCGAGTATGATATTTAAAAGGGGAGAAGTTCTGTTTTTATTGCAAATATCGACGTTTCAGCCGGATTAGAGCGGTTTTACGTGTACATCTTCCATCGGTAATATAAACGGAAAATCAGGAACATTTTAGTTAATTCTAATGAAAACACATTGATTTTTATCATTTGTATTTGAAACAACATTGGCATATGTCTATTCTTTGATCTAAATAATACGAAACCTCGCTCTATGATTTGAAGTTAAAATCCTCAAATATGGTAATATAGTGACTTTTTTCACGTTATTCATGTAGTCTGGTTTTACGTATATATATATTCGTTTTTACCAATATTTCGATACTACTTCATGTTTTTTCACGATATGTGATTTGGCCTTCAAATTTCATAATTTCGCAAATTTTGCATTTTTAAGCAAGTTTTCTTGCATTTTGTTTTGTACTAAAAATCATTGAATTTAGCAATATTTTGACCTTTATTATCCCCTTTTCCTTTATGTGATTTAAAGAAAATATCATCGAATTAGGCAATATTTTGCCGTTTTTCCACGTTTTTGTGAATTTTATGTTTATTGTTAAATATACATGAAAAATTATGCAAACACATAATTGATCAGAAATAACCTTAAATACTTCATTTTCAATCATCTATTTGTTTCTCGTTAAAATACCGAGTATGATATTTAAAAGGGGAGAAGTTCTGTTTTTATTGCATATATCGACGTTTCAGCCGGATTAGAGCGGTTTTACGTGTACATCTTCCATCGGTAATATAAACGGAAAATCAGGAACATTTTAGTTAATTCTAATGAAAACACATTGATTTTTGTCATTTGTATTTGAAACAACATTGTCATATGTCTTTTCTTGGATCTAAATAACACGAAACCTCGCTCTATGATTTGAAGTTAAAATCCTCAAATATGGTAATATAGTGACTTTTTTCACGTTATTCATGTAGTGTGATTTTACGTATATATATTCGTTTTTACCAATATTTCGATAATACTTCATGTTTTCTCACGATATGTGATTTGGCCTTCAAATCTCAGAATTTCGTAAATTTTGCATTTTTAAGCAAGTTTTCTTGCATTTTGTTTTGTACTAAAAATCATCGAATTTAGCAATATTTTGACCTTTATCATCCCCTTTTCCTTTATGTGATTTAAACAAAATATCATCGAATTAGGCAATATTTTGCCGTTTTTCCACGTTTTTGTGAATTTTCAGTTTATTGTTATTATCTCATTAAATATACATGAAAAATTATGCAAACACATAATTGATCAGAAATAACCTTAAATACTTCATTTTCAATCATCTATTTGTTTCTCGTTAAAATACCGAGTATGATATTTAAAAGGGGAGAAGTTCTGTTTTTATTGCATATATCGACGTTTCAGCCGGATTAGAGCGGTTTTACGTGTACATCTTCCATCGGTAATATAAACGGAAAATCAGGAACATTTTAGTTAATTTTAATGAAAACACATTGATTTTTGTCATTTGTATTTGAAACAACATTGTCATATGTCTTTTCTTGGATCTAAATAACACGAAACCTCGCTCTATGATTTGAAGTTAAAATCCTCAAATATGGTAATATAGTGACTTTTTTCACGTTATTTATGTAGTGTGATTTTACGTATGTATATTCGTTTTTACCAATATTTCGATACTACTTCATGTTTTCTCACGATATGTGATTTGGCCTTCAAATCTCATAATTTCGCAAATTTTGCATTTTTAAGCAAGTTTTCTTGCATTTTGTTTTGTACTAAAAATCATCGAATTTAGCAATATTTTGACCTTTATCATCCCCTTTTCCTTTATGTGATTTAAACAAAATATCATCGAATTAGGCAATATTTTGCCGTTATTCCACGTTTTTGTGAATTTTCATTTTATTGTTATTATCTCATTAAATATACATGAAAAATTATGCAAACACATAATTGATCAGAAATAACCTTAAATACTTCATTTTCAATCATCTATTTGTTTCTCGTTAAAATACCGAGTATGATATTTAAAAGGGGAGAAGTTCAGTTTTTATTGCATATATCGACGTTTCAGCCGGATTAGAGCGGTTTTACGTGTACATCTTCCATCGGTAATATAAACGGAAAATCAGGAACATTTTAGTTAATTCTAATGAAAACACATTGATTTTTATCATTTGTATTTGAAACAACATTGGCATATGTCTATTCTTTGATCTAAATAATACGAAACCTCGCACTATGATTTGAAGTTAAAATCCTCAAATATGGTAATATAGTGACTTTTTTCACGTTATTCATGTAGTCTGGTTTTACGTATATATATATTCGTTTTTACCAATATTTCGATACTACTTCATGTTTTTTCACGATATGTGATTTGGCCTTCATATTTCATAATTTCGCAAATTTTGCATTTTTAAGCAAGTTTTCTTGCATTTTGTTTTGTACTAAAAATCATCGAATTTAGCAATATTTTGACCTTTATTATCCCCTTTTCCTTTATGTGATTTAAAGAAAATATCATCGAATTAGGCAATATTTTGCCGTTTTTCCACGTTTTTGTGAATTTTATGTTTATTGTTAAATATACATGAAAAATTATGCAAACACATAATTGATCAGAAATAACCTTAAATACTTCATTTTCAATCATCTATTTGTTTCTCGTTAAAATACCGAGTATGATATTTAAAAGGGGAGAAGTTCTGTTTTTATTGCATATATCGTTGTTTCAGCCGGATTAGAGCGGTTTTACGTGTACATCTTCCATCGGTAATATAAACGGAAAATCAGGAACATTTTAGTTAATTCTAATGAAAACACATTGATTTTTATCATTTGAATTTGAGGAAAGGGGAGAAGTTCGGTTTTTATTGCATATATCGACGTTTCCGCCAGATTAGAGCGGTTTTACGTGTACATCTTCCATCGGTAATATAAACGAAAAATCAGGAACATTTTAGTTAATTCTAATGAAAACACATTGATTTTTGTCATTTGTATTTGAAACAACATTGTCATATGTCTTTTCTTGGATCTAAATAACACGAAACCTCGCTCTATGATTTGAAGTTAAAATCCTCAAATATGGTAATATAGTGACTTTTTTCACGTTATTCATGTGGTGTGATTTTACGTATATATATTCGTTTTTACCAATATTTCGATACTACTTCATGTTTTCTCACGATATGTGATTTAGCCTTCAAATCTCAGAATTTCGTAAATTTTGCATTTTTAAGCAAGTTTTCTTGCATTTTGTTTTGTACTACAAATCATCGAATTTAGCAATATTTTGACCTTTATCATCCCCTTTTCCTTTATGTGATTTAAACAAAATTTGCCGTTTTTCCACGTTTTTGTGAATTTTCAGTTTATTGTTATTATCTCATTAAATATACATGAAAAATTATGCAAACACATAATTGATCAGAAATAACCTTAAATACTTCATTTTCAATCATCTATTTGTTTCTCGTTAAAATACCGAGTATGATATTTAAAAGGGGAGAAGTTCTGTTTTTATTGCATATATCGACGTTTCAGCCGGATTAGAGCGGTTTTACGTGTACATCTTCCATCGGTAATGTAAACGGAAAATCAGGAACATTTTAGTTAATTCTAATGAAAACACATTGATTTTTGTCATTTGTATTTGAAACAACATTGTCATATGTCTTTTCTTGGATCTAAATAACACGAAACCTCGCTCTATGATTTGAAGTTAAAATCCTCAAATATCAAATATAGTGACTTTTTTCACGTTATTCATGTAGTGTGATTTTACGTATATATATTCGTTTTTACCAATATTTCGATACTACTTCATGTTTTCTCACGATATGTGATTTGGCCTTCAAATCTCAGAATTTCGTAAATTTTGCATTTTTAAGCAAGTTTTCTTGCATTTTGTTTTGTACTAAAAATCATCGAATTTAGCAATATTTTGACCATTATCATCCCCTTTTCCTTTATGTGATTTAAACAAAATATCATCGAATTAGGCAATATTTTGCCGTTTTTCCACGTTTTTGTGAATTTTCGGTTTATTGTTATTATCTCATTAAATATACATGAAAAATTATGCAAACACATAATTGATCAGAAATAACCTTAAATACTTCATTTTCAATCATCTATTTGTTTCTCGTTAAAATACTGAGTAATGTATTGGAAAGGGGAGCAGTTCTGTTTTTATTGCATATATCGACGTTTCAGCCGGATTAGAGCGGTTTTACGTGTACATCTTCCATCGGTAATATAAACGGAAAATCAGGAACATTTTAGTTAATTCTAATGAAAACACATTGATTTTTATCATTTGAATTTGAGGAAAGGGGAGAAGTTCGGTTTTTATTGCATATATCGACGTTTCCGCCGGATTAGAGCGGTTTTACGTGTACATCTTCCATCGGTAATATAAACGAAAAATCAGGAACATTTTAGTTAATTCTAATGAAAACACATTGATTTTTTGTCATTTGTATTTGAAACAACATTGTCATATGTCTTTTCTTGGATCTAAATAACACGAAACCTCGCTCTATGATTTGAAGTTAAAATCCTCAAATATGGTAATATAGTGACTTTTTTCACGTTATTCATGTAGTCTGGTTTTACGTATATATATATTCGTTTTTACCAATATTTCGATACTACTTCATGTTTTCTCACGATATGTGATTTGGCCTTCAAATTTCATAATTTCGCAAATTTTGCATTTTTTAGCAAGTTTTCTTGCATTTTGTTTTGTACTAAAAATCATCGAATTTAGCAATATTTTGACCTTTATTATCCCCTTTTCCTTTATGTGATTTAAAGAAAATATCATCGAATTAGGCAATATTTTGCCATTTTTCCACGTTTTTGTGAATTTTCAGTTTATTGTTATTATCTCATTATATATACATGAAAAATTATGCAAACACATAATTGATCAGAAATAACCTTAAATACTTCATTTTCAATCATCTATTTGTTTCTCGTTAAAATACCGAGTATGATATTTAAAAGGGGAGAAGTTCTGTTTTTATTGCATATATCGACGTTTCAGCCGGATTAGAGCGGTTTTACGTGTACATCTTCCATCGGTAATATAAACGGAAAATCAGGAACATTTTAGTTAATTTTAATGAAAACACATTGATTTTTGTCATTTGTATTTGAAACAACATTGTCATATGTCTTTTCTTGGATCTAAATAACACGAAACCTCGCTCTATGATTTGAAGTTAAAATCCTCAAATATGGTAATATAGTGACTTTTTTCACGTTATTTATGTAGTGTGATTTTACGTATGTATATTCGTTTTTACCAATATTTCGATACTACTTCATGTTTTCTCACGATATGTGATTTGGCCTTCAAATCTCATAATTTCGCAAATTTTGCATTTTTAAGCAAGTTTTCTTGCATTTTGTTTTGTACTAAAAATCATCGAATTTAGCAATATTTTGACCTTTATCATCCCCTTTTCCTTTAAGTGATTTAAACAAAATATCATCGAATTAGGCAATATTTTGCCGTTTTTCACCTTTTTTGTGAATTTTCAGTTTATTGTTATTATCTCATTAAATATACATGAAAAATTATGCAAACACATAATTGATCAGAAATAACCTTAAATACTTCATTTTCAATCATCTATTTGTTTCTCGTTAAAATACCGAGTATGATATTTAAAAGGGGAGAAGTTCTGTTTTTATTGCATATATCGACGTTTCAGCCGGATTAGAGCGGTTTTACGTGTACATCTTCCATCGGTAATATAAACGGAAAATCAGGAACATTTTAGTTAATTCTAATGAAAACACATTGATTTTTGTCATTTGTATTTGAAACAACATTGTCATATGTCTTTTCTTGGATCTAAATAACACGAAACCTCGCTCTATGATTTGAAGTTAAAATCCTCAAATATGGTAATATAGTGACTTTTTTCACGTTATTCATGTAGTCTGGTTTTACGTATATATATATATTCGTTTTTACCAATATTTCGATACTACTTCATGTTTTCTCACGATATGTGATTTGGCCTTCAAATTTCATAATTTCGCAAATTTTGCATTTTTAAGCAAGTTTTCTTGCATTTTGTTTTGTACTAAAAATCATCGAATTTAGCAATATTTTGACCTTTATTATCCCCTTTTCCTTTATGTGATTTAAAGAAAATATCATCGAATTAGGCAATATATTGCCGTGTTTCCACGTTTTTGTGAATTTTCAGTTTATTGTTATTATCTCATTAAATATACATGAAAAATTATGCAAACACATAATTGATCAGAAATAACCTTAAATACTTCATTTTCAATCATCTATTTGTTTCTCGTTAAAATACCGAGTATGATATTTAAAAGGGGAGAAGTTCTGTTTTTATTGCATATATCGACGTTTCAGCCGGATTAGAGCGGTTTTACGTGTACATCTTCCATCGGTAATATAAACGAAAAATCAGGAACATTTTAGTTAATTTTAATGAAAACACATTGATTTTTGTCATTTGTATTTGAAACAACATTGTCATATGTCTTTTCTTGGATCTAAATAACACGAAACCTCGCTCTATGATTTGAAGTTAAAATCCTCAAATATGGTAATATAGTGACTTTTTTCACGTTATTTATGTAGTGTGATTTTACGTATGTATATTCGTTTTTACCAATATTTCGATACTACTTCATGTTTTCTCACGATATGTGATTTGGCCTTCAAATCTCAGAATTCCGTAAATTTTGCATTTTAAGCAAGTTTTCTTGCATTTTGTTTTGTACTAAAAATCATCGAATTTAGCAATATCTTGACCTTTATCATCCCCTTTTCCTTTATGTGATTTAAACAAAATATCATCGAATTAGGCAATATTTTGCCGTTATTCCACGTTTTTGTGAATTTTCAGTTTATTGTTATTATCTCATTAAATATACATGAAAAATTATGCAAACACATAATTGATCAGAAATAACCTTAAATACTTCATTTTCAATCATCTATTTGTTTCTCGTTAAAATACCGAGTATGATATTTAAAAGGGGAGAAGTTCTGTTTTTATTGCATATATCGACGTTTCAGCCGGATTAGAGCGGTTTTACGTGTACATCTTCCATCGGTAATATAAACGGAAAATCAGGAACATTTTAGTTAATTCTAATGAAAACACATTGATTTTTATCATATGTATTTGAAACAACAATGTCATATGTCTTTTCTTTGATCTAAATATTACGAAACCTCGCTCTATGATTTGAAGTTAAAATCCTCAAATATGGTAATATAGTGACTTTTTCACGTTATTCATGTAGTCTGATTTTACGTATATATATTCGTTTTTACCAATATTTCGATACTACTTCATGTTTTCTCACGATATATGATTTGGCCTTCAAATCTCAGAATTTCGGGAATTTTTCATTTTTAAGCAAGTTTTCTTGCATTTTTTTTGTACTAAAAATCATCGAATTTAGCAATATTTTGACCATTATCATCCCCTGTTCCTTTATGTGATTTAAACAAAATATCATCGAATTAGGCCGTTTTTCCAAGTTTTTGTGAAATTTCAGTTTATTGTTATTAATTCATTAAATATACGATAAAACTTATGCAAACACATAAGTGATCAGAAAATAACCTTAAATACTTCATTTTCAATCATCTATTTGTTTCTCGTTAAAATACTGAGTAATGTATTGGAAAGGGGAGAAGTTCTGTTTTTATTGCATATATCGACGTTTCAGCCGGATTAGAGCGGTTTTACGTGTACATCTTCCATCGGTAATATAAACGAAAAATCAGGAACATTTTAGTTAATTCTAATGAAAACACATTGATTTTTGCCATTTGTATTTGAAACAACATTGTCATATGTCTTTTCTTGGATCTAAATAACACGAAACCTCGCTCTATGATTTGAAGTTAAAATCCTCAAATATGGTAATATAGTGACTTTTTTCACGTTATTCATGTAGTGTGATTTTACGTATATGTATTCGTTTTTACCAATATTTCGATACTACTTCATGTTTTCTCACGATATGTGATTTGGCCTTCAAATCTCAGAATTTCGTAAAATTTGCATTTTTTAGCAAGTTTTCTTGCATTTTGTTTTGTACTAAAAATCATCGAATTTAGCAATATTTTGACCTTTATCATCCCCTTTTCCTTTATGTGATTTAAACAAAATATCATCGAATTAGGCAATATTTTGCCGTTTTTCCACGTTTTTGTGAATTTTCAGTTTATTGTTATTATCTCATTAAATATACATAAAAAATTATGCAAACACATTATTGATCAGAAATAACCTTAAATACTTCATTTTCAATCATCTATTTGTTTCTCGTTAAAATACCGAGTATGATATTTAAAAGGGGAGAAGTTCTGTTTTTATTGCATATATCGACGTTTCAGCCGGATTAGAGCGGTTTTACGTGTACATCTTCCATCGGTATTATAAACGGAAAATCAGGAACATTTTAGTTAATTTTAATGAAAACACATTGATTTTTGTCATTTGTATTTGAAACAACATTGTCATATGTCTTTTCTTGGATCTAAATAACACGAAACCTCGCTCTATGATTTGAAGTTAAAATCCTCAAATATGGTAATATAGTGACTTTTTTCACGTTATTTATGTAGTGTGATTTTACGTATGTATATTCGTTTTTACCAATATTTCGATACTACTTCATGTTTTCTCACGATATGTGATTTGGCCTTCAAATCTCATAATTTCGCAAATTTTGCATTTTTAAGCAAGTTTTCTTGCATTTTGTTTTGTACTAAAAATCATCGAATTTAGCAATATTTTGACCTTTATCATCCCCTTTTCCTTTATGTGATTTAAACAAAATATCATCGAATTAGGCAATATTTTGCCGTTTTTCACCTTTTTTTGTGAATTTTCAGTTTATTGTTATTATCTCATTAAATATACATGAAAAATTATGCAAACACATAATTGATCACAAATAACCTTAAATACTTCATTTTCAATCATCTATTTGTTTCTCGTTAAAATACCGAGTATGATATTTAAAAGGGGAGAAGTTCTGTTTTTATTGCATATATCGACGTTTCAGCCGGATTAGAGCGGTTTACGTGTACATCTTCCATCGGTAATATAAACGGAAAATCAGGAACATTTTAGTTAATTCTAATGAAAACACATTGATTTTTGTCATTTGTATTTGAAACAACATTGTCATATGTCTTTTCTTGGATCTAAATAACACGAAACCTCGCTCTATGATTTGAAGTTAAAATCCTCAAATATGGTAATATAGTGACTTTTTTCACTTTATTTATGTAGTGTGATTTTACGTATATATATTCGTTTTTACCAATATTTCGATACTACTTCATGTTTTCTCACGATATGTGATTTGGCCTTCAAATCTCAGAATTTCGTAAATTTTGCATTTTAAGCAAGTTTTCTTGCATTTTGTTTTGTACTAAAAATCATCGAATTTAGCAATATTTTGACCTTTATCATCCCCTTTTCCTTTATGTGATTTAAACAAAATATCGTCGAATTAGGCAATATTTTGCCGTTATTCCACGTTTTTGTGAATTTTCAGTTTATTGTTATTATCTCATTAAATATACATGAAAAATTATGCAAACACATAATTGATCAGAAATAACCTTAAATACTTCATTTTCAATCATCTATTTGTTTCTCGTTAAAATACCGAGTATGATATTTAAAAGGGGAGAAGTTCTGTTTTTATTGCATATATCGACGTTTCAGCCGGATTAGAGCGGTTTTACGTGTACATCTTCCATCGGTAATATAAACGGAAAATCAGGAACATTTTAGTTAATTCTAATGAAAACACATTGATTTTTATCATATGTATTTGAAACAACAATGTCATATGTCTTTTCTTTGATCTAAATATTACGAAACCTCGCTCTATGATTTGAAGTTAAAATCCTCAAATATGGTAATATAGTGACTTTTTCACGTTATTCATGTAGTCTGATTTTACGTATATATATTCGTTTTTACCAATATTTCGATACTACTTCATGTTTTCTCACGATATATGATTTGGCCTTCAAATCTCAGAATTTCGGGAATTTTTCATTTTTAAGCAAGTTTTCTTGCATTTTTTTTGTACTAAAAATCATCGAATTTAGCAATATTTTGACCATTATCATCCCCTGTTCCTTTATGTGATTTAAACAAAATATCATCGAATTAGGCCGTTTTTCCAAGTTTTTGTGAAATTTCAGTTTATTGTTATTAATTCATTATATATACGATAAAACTTATGCAAACACATAAGTGATCAGAAAATAACCTTAAATACTTCATTTTCAATCATCTATTTGTTTCTCGTTAAAATACTGAGTAATGTATTGGAAAGGGGAGAAGTTCTGTTTTTATTGCATATATCGACGTTTCAGCCGGATTAGAGCGGTTTTACGTGTACATCTTCCATCGGTAATATAAACGGAAAATCAGGAAAATTTTAGTTAATTCTAATGAAAACACATTGATTTTTATCATTTGAATTTGAGGAAAGGGGAGAAGTTCGGTTTTTATTGCATATATCGACGTTTCCGCCGGATTAGAGCGGTTTTACGTGTACATCTTCCATCGGTAATATAAACGAAAAATCAGGAACATTTTAGTTAATTCTAATGAAAACACATTGATTTTTTGTCATTTGTATTTGAAACAACATTGTCATATGTCTTTTCTTGGATCTAAATAACACGAAACCTCGCTCTATGATTTGAAGTTAAAATCCTCAAATATGGTAATATAGTGACTTTTTTCACGTTATTCATGTAGTGTGATTTTACGTATATATTTACCAATATTTTTTTTACCAATATTTTTACCAATATTTCGATACTACTTCATGTTTTCTCACGATATGTGATTTGGCCTTCAAATCTCAGAATTTCGTAAATTTTGCATTTTTAAGCAAGTTTTCTTGCATTTTGTTTTGTACTAAAAATCATCGAATTTAGCAATATTTTGACCTTTATCATCCCCTTTTCCTTTATGTGATTTAAACAAAATATCATCGAATTAGGCAATATTTTGCCGTTTTTCCACGTTTTTGTGAATTTTCGGTTTATTGTTATTATCTCATTAAATATACATGAAAAATTATGCAAACACATAATTGATCAGAAATAACCTTAAATACTTCATTTTCAATCATCTATTTGTTTCTCGTTAAAATACTGAGTAATGTATTGGAAAGGGGAGCAGTTCTGTTTTTATTGCATATATCGACGTTTCAGCCGGATTAGAGCGGTTTTACGTGTACATCTTCCATCGGTAATATAAACGGAAAATCAGGAACATTTTAGTTAATTCTAATGAAAACACATTGATTTTTATCATTTGAATTTGAGGAAAGGGGAGAAGTTCGGTTTTTATTGCATATATCGACGTTTCCGCCGGATTAGAGCGGTTTTACGTGTACATCTTCCATCGGTAATATAAACGAAAAATCAGGAACATTTTAGTTAATTCTAATGAAAACACATTGATTTTTTGTCATTTGTATTTGAAACAACATTGTCATATGTCTTTTCTTGGATCTAAATAACACGAAACCTCGCTCTATGATTTGAAGTTAAAATCCTCAAATATGGTAATATAGTGACTTTTTTCACGTTATTCATGTAGTCTGGTTTTACGTATATATATATTCGTTTTTACCAATATTTCGATACTACTTCATGTTTTCTCACGATATGTGATTTGGCCTTCAAATTTCATAATTTCGCAAATTTTGCATTTTTTAGCAAGTTTTCTTGCATTTTGTTTTGTACTAAAAATCATCGAATTTAGCAATATTTTGACCTTTATTATCCCCTTTTCCTTTATGTGATTTAAAGAAAATATCATCGAATTAGGCAATATTTTGCCATTTTTCCACGTTTTTGTGAATTTTCAGTTTATTGTTATTATCTCATTATATATACATGAAAAATTATGCAAACACATAATTGATCAGAAATAACCTTAAATACTTCATTTTCAATCATCTATTTGTTTCTCGTTAAAATACCGAGTATGATATTTAAAAGGGGAGAAGTTCTGTTTTTATTGCATATATCGACGTTTCAGCCGGATTAGAGCGGTTTTACGTGTACATCTTCCATCGGTAATATAAACGGAAAATCAGGAACATTTTAGTTAATTTTAATGAAAACACATTGATTTTTGTCATTTGTATTTGAAACAACATTGTCATATGTCTTTTCTTGGATCTAAATAACACGAAACCTCGCTCTATGATTTGAAGTTAAAATCCTCAAATATGGTAATATAGTGACTTTTTTCACGTTATTTATGTAGTGTGATTTTACGTATGTATATTCGTTTTTACCAATATTTCGATACTACTTCATGTTTTCTCACGATATGTGATTTGGCCTTCAAATCTCATAATTTCGCAATTTTTGCATTTTTAAGCAAGTTTTCTTGCATTTTGTTTTGTACTAAAAATCATCGAATTTAGCAATATTTTGACCTTTATCATCCCCTTTTCCTTTATGTGATTTAAACAAAATATCATCGAATTAGGCAATATTTTGCCGTTTTTCACCTTTTTTGTGAATTTTCAGTTTATTGTTATTATCTCATTAAATATACATAAAAAATTATGCAAACACATAATTGATCAGAAATAACCTTAAATACTTCATTTTCAATCATCTATTTGTTTCTCGTTAAAATACCGAGTATGATATTTAAAAGGGGAGAAGTTATGTTTTTATTGCATATATCGACGTTTCAGCCGGATTAGAGTGGTTTTACGTGTACATCTTCCATCGGTAATATAAACGGAAAATCAGGAACATTTTAGTTAATTCTAATGAAAACACATTGATTTTTGTCATTTGTATTTGAAACAACATTGTCATATGTCTTTTCTTGGATCTAATTAACACGAAACCTCGCTCTATGATTTGAAGTTAAAATCCTCAAATATGGTAATATAGTGACTTTTTTCACGTTATTCATGTAGTCTGGTTTTACGTATATATATATTCGTTTTTACCAATATTTCGATACTACTTCATGTTTTCTCACGATATGTGATTTGGCCTTCAAATTTCATAATTTCGCAAATTTTGCATTTTTAAGCAAGTTTTCTTGCATTTTGTTTTGTACTAAAAATCATCGAATTTAGCAATATTTTGACCTTTATTATCCCCTTTTCCTTTATGTGATTTAAAGAAAATATCATCGAATTAGGCAATATTTTGCCGTTTTTCCACGTTTTTGTGAATTTTATGTTTATTGTTAAATATACATGAAAAATTATGCAAACACATAATTGATCAGAAATAACCTTAAATACTTCATTTTCAATCATCTATTTGTTTCTCGTTAAAATACCGAGTATGATATTTAAAAGGGGAGAAGTTCTGTTTTTATTGCATATATCGACGTTTCAGCCGGATTAGAGCGGTTTTACGTGTACATCTTCCATCGGTAATATAAACGGAAAATCAGGAACATTTTAGTTAATTCTAATGAAAACACATTGATTTTTATCATTTGAATTTGAGGAAAGGGGAGAAGTTCGGTTTTTATTGCATATATCGACGTTTCCGCCAGATTAGAGCGGTTTTACGTGTACATCTTCCATCGGTAATATAAACGAAAAATCAGGAACATTTTAGTTAATTCTAATGAAAACACATTGATTTTTGTTATTTGTATTTGAAACAACATTGTCATATGTCTTTTCTTGGATCTAAATAACACGAAACCTCGCTCTATGATTTGAAGTTAAAATCCTCAAATATGGTAATATAGTGACTTTTTTCACGTTATTCATGTGGTGTGATTTTACGTATATATATTCGTTTTTACCAATATTTCGATACTACTTCATGTTTTCTCACGATATGTGATTTAGCCTTCAAATCTCAGAATTTCGTAAATTTTGCATTTTTAAGCAAGTTTTCTTGCATTTTGTTTTGTACTACAAATCATCGAATTTAGCAATATTTTGACCTTTATCATCCCCTTTTCCTTTATGTGATTTAAACAAAATTTTGCCGTTTTTCCACGTTTTTGTGAATTTTCAGTTTATTGTTATTATCTCATTAAATATACATGAAAAATTATGCAAACACATAATTGATCAGAAATAACCTTAAATACTTCATTTTCAATCATCTATTTGTTTCTCGTTAAAATACCGAGTATGATATTTAAAAGGGGAGAAGTTCTGTTTTTATTGCATATATCGACGTTTCAGCCGGATTAGAGCGGTTTTACGTGTACATCTTCCATCGGTAATGTAAACGGAAAATCAGGAACATTTTAGTTAATTCTAATGAAAACACATTGATTTTTGTCATTTGTATTTGAAACAACATTGTCATATGTCTTTTCTTGGATCTAAATAACACGAAACCTCGCTCTATGATTTGAAGTTAAAATCCTCAAATATCAAATATAGTGACTTTTTTCACGTTATTCATGTAGTGTGATTTTACGTATATATATTCGTTTTTACCAATATTTCGATACTACTTCATGTTTTCTCACGATATGTGATTTGGCCTTCAAATCTCAGAATTTCGTAAATTTTGCATTTTTAAGCAAGTTTTCTTGCATTTTGTTTTGTACTAAAAATCATCGAATTTAGCAATATTTTGACCTTTATCATCCCCTTTTCCTTTATGTGATTTAAACAAAATATCATCGAATTAGGCAATATTTTGCCGTTTTTCCACGTTTTTGTGAATTTTCGGTTTATTGTTATTATCTCATTAAATATACATGAAAAATTATGCAAACACATAATTGATCAGAAATAACCTTAAATACTTCATTTTCAATCATCTATTTGTTTCTCGTTAAAATACTGAGTAATGTATTGGAAAGGGGAGCAGTTCTGTTTTTATTGCATATATCGACGTTTCAGCCGGATTAGAGCGGTTTTACGTGTACATCTTCCATCGGTAATATAAACGGAAAATCAGGAACATTTTAGTTAATTCTAATGAAAACACATTGATTTTTATCATTTGAATTTGAGGAAAGGGGAGAAGTTCGGTTTTTATTGCATATATCGACGTTTCCGCCGGATTAGAGCGGTTTTACGTGTACATCTTCCATCGGTAATATAAACGAAAAATCAGGAACATTTTAGTTAATTCTAATGAAAACACATTGATTTTTTGTCATTTGTATTTGAAACAACATTGTCATATGTCTTTTCTTGGATCTAAATAACACCAAACCTCGCTCTATGATTTGAAGTTAAAATCCTCAAATATGGTAATATAGTGACTTTTTTCACGTTATTCATGTAGTGTGATTTTACGTATATATTTACCAATATTTTTTTTACCAATATTTTTACCAATATTTCGATACTACTTCATGTTTTCTCACGATATGTGATTTGGCCTTCAAATCTCAGAATTTCGTAAATTTTGCATTTTTAAGCAAGTTTTCTTGCATTTTGTTTTGTACTAAAAATCATCGAATTTAGCAATATTTTGACCTTTATCATCCCCTTTTCCTTTATGTGATTTAAACAAAATATCATCGAATTAGGCAATATTTTGCCGTTTTTCCACGTTTTTGTGAATTTTCGGTTTATTGTTATTATCTCATTAAATATACATGAAAAATTATGCAAACACATAATTGATCAGAAATAACCTTAAATACTTCATTTTCAATCATCTATTTGTTTCTCGTTAAAATACTGAGTAATGTATTGGAAAGGGGAGCAGTTCTGTTTTTATTGCATATATCGACGTTTCAGCCGGATTAGAGCGGTTTTACGTGTACATCTTCCATCGGTAATATAAACGGAAAATCAGGAACATTTTAGTTAATTCTAATGAAAACACATTGATTTTTATCATTTGAATTTGAGGAAAGTGGAGAAGTTCGGTTTTTATTGCATATATCGACGTTTCCGCCGGATTAGAGCGGTTTTACGTGTACATCTTCCATCGGTAATATAAACGAAAAATCAGGAACATTTTAGTTAATTCTAATGAAAACACATTGATTTTTTGTCATTTGTATTTGAAACAACATTGTCATATGTCTTTTCTTGGATCTAAATAACACGAAACCTCGCTCTATGATTTGAAGTTAAAATCCTCAAATATGGTAATATAGTGACTTTTTTCACGTTATTCATGTAGTCTGGTTTTACGTATATATATATTCGTTTTTACCAATATTTCGATACTACTTCATGTTTTCTCACGATATGTGATTTGGCCTTCAAATTTCATAATTTCGCAAATTTTGCATTTTTTAGCAAGTTTTCTTGCATTTAGTTTTGTACTAAAAATCATCGAATTTAGCAATATTTTGACCTTTATTATCCCCTTTTCCTCTATGTGATTTAAAGAAAATATCATCGAATTAGGCAATATTTTGCCATTTTTCCACGTTTTTGTGAATTTTCAGTTTATTGTTATTATCTCATTATATATACATGAAAAATTATGCAAACACATAATTGATCAGAAATAACCTTAAATACTTCATTTTCAATCATCTATTTGTTTCTCGTTAAAATACCGAGTATGATATTTAAAAGGGGAGAAGTTCTGTTTTTATTGCATATATCGACGTTTCAGCCGGATTAGAGCGGTTTTACGTGTACATCTTCCATCGGTAATATAAACGGAAAATCAGGAACATTTTAGTTAATTTTAATGAAAACACATTGATTTTTGTCATTTGTATTTGAAACAACATTGTCATATGTCTTTTCTTGGATCTAAATAACACGAAACCTCGCTCTATGATTCGAAGTTAAAATCCTCAAATATGGTAATATAGTGACTTTTTTCACGTTATTTATGTAGTGTGATTTTACGTATGTATATTCGTTTTTACCAATATTTCGATACTACTTCATGTTTTCTCACGATATGTGATTTGGCCTTCAAATCTCATAATTTAGCAAATTTTGCATTTTTAAGCAAGTTTTCTTGCATTTTGTTTTGTACTAAAAATCATCGAATTTAGCAATATTTTGACCTTTATCATCCCCTTTTCCTTTATGTGATTTAAACAAAATATCATCGAATTAGGCAATATTTTGCCGTTATTCCACGTTTTTGTGAATTTTCAGTTTATTGTTATTATCTCATTAAATATACATGAAAAATTATGCAAACACATAATTGATCAGAAATAACCTTAAATACTTCATTTTCAATCATCTATTTGTTTCTCGTTAAAATACCGAGTATGATATTTAAAAGGGGAGAAGTTCTGTTTTTATTGCATATATCGACGTTTCAGCCGGATTAGAGCGGTTTTACGTGTACATCTTCCATCGGTAATATAAACGGAAAATCAGGAACATTTTAGTTAATTCTAATGAAAACACATTGATTTTTATCATATGTATTTGAAACAACAATGTCATATGTCTTTTCTTTGATCTAAATATTACGAAACCTCGCTCTATGATTTGAAGTTAAAATCCTCAAATATGGTAATATAGTGACTTTTTCACGTTATTCATGTAGTCTGATTTTACGTATATATATTCGTTTTTACCAATATTTCGATACTACTTCATGTTTTCTCACGATATATGATTTGGCCTTCAAATCTCAGAATTTCGGGAATTTTTCATTTTTAAGCAAGTTTTCTTGCATTTTTTTTGTACTAAAAATCATCGAATTTAGCAATATTTTGACCATTATCATCCCCTGTTCCTTTATGTGATTTAAACAAAATATCATCGAATTAGGCCGTTTTTCCAAGTTTTTGTGAAATTTCAGTTTATTGTTATTAATTCATTAAATATACGATAAAACTTATGCAAACACATAAGTGATCAGAAAATAACCTTAAATACTTCATTTTCAATCATCTATTTGTTTCTCGTTAAAATACTGAGTAATGTATTGGAAAGGGGAGAAGTTCTGTTTTTATTGCATATATCGACGTTTCAGCCGGATTAGAGCGGTTTTACGTGTACATCTTCCATCGGTAATATAAACGAAAAATCAGGAACATTTTAGTTAATTCTAATGAAAACACATTGATTTTTGCCATTTGTATTTGAAACAACATTGTCATATGTCTTTTCTTGGATCTAAATAACACGAAACCTCGCTCTATGATTTGAAGTTAAAATCCTCAAATATGGTAATATAGTGACTTTTTTCACGTTATTCATGTAGTGTGATTTTACGTATATGTATTCGTTTTGACCAATATTTCGATACTACTTCATGTTTTCTCACGATATGTGATTTGGCCTTCAAATCTCAGAATTTCGTAAATTTTGCATTTTTTAGCAAGTTTTCTTGCATTTTGTTTTGTACTAAAAATCATCGAATTTAGCAATATTTTGACCTTTATCATCCCCTTTTCCTTTATGTGATTTAAACAAAATATCATCGAATTAGGCAATATTTTGCCGTTTTTCCACGTTTTTGTGAATTTTCAGTTTATTGTTATTATCTCATTAAATATACATGAAAAATTATGCAAACACATTATTGATCAGAAATAACCTTAAATACTTCATTTTCAATCATCTATTTGTTTCTCGTTAAAATACCGAGTATGATATTTAAAAGGGGAGAAGTTCTGTTTTTATTGCATATATCGACGTTTCAGCCGGATTAGAGCGGTTTTACGTGTACATCTTCCATCGGTATTATAAACGGAAAATCAGGAACATTTTAGTTAATTTTAATGAAAACACATTGATTTTTGTCATTTGTATTTGAAACAACATTGTCATATGTCTTTTCTTGGATCTAAATAACACGAAACCTCGCTCTATGATTTGAAGTTAAAATCCTCAAATATGGTAATATAGTGACTTTTTTCACGTTATTTATGTAGTGTGATTTTACGTATGTATATTCGTTTTTACCAATATTTCGATACTACTTCATGTTTTCTCACGATATGTGATTTGGCCTTCAAATCTCATAATTTCGCAAATTTTGCATTTTTAAGCAAGTTTTCTTGCATTTTGTTTTGTACTAAAAATCATCGAATTTAGCAATATTTTGACCTTTATCATCCCCTTTTCCTTTATGTGATTTAAACAAAATATCATCGAATTAGGCAATATTTTGCCGTTTTTCACCTTTTTTTGTGAATTTTCAGTTTATTGTTATTATCTCATTAAATATACATGAAAAATTATGCAAACACATAATTGATCACAAATAACCTTAAATACTTCATTTTCAATCATCTATTTGTTTCTCGTTAAAATACCGAGTATGATATTTAAAAGGGGAGAAGTTCTGTTTTTATTGCATATATCGACGTTTCAGCCGGATTAGAGCGGTTTACGTGTACATCTTCCATCGGTAATATAAACGGAAAATCAGGAACATTTTAGTTAATTCTAATGAAAACACATTGATTTTTGTCATTTGTATTTGAAACAACATTGTCATATGTCTTTTCTTGGATCTAAATAACACGAAACCTCGCTCTATGATTTGAAGTTAAAATCCTCAAATATGGTAATATAGTGACTTTTTTCACGTTATTCATGTAGTGTGATTTTACGTATATATATTCGTTTTTACCAATATTTCGATACTACTTCATGTTTTCTCACGATATGTGATTTGGCCTTCAAATCTCAGAATTTCGTAAATTTTGCATTTTTTAGCAAGTTTTCTTGCATTTTGTTTTGTACTAAAAATCATCGAATTTAGCAATATTTTGACCTTTATCATCCCCTTTTCCTTTATGTGATTTAAACAAAATATCATCGAATTAGGCAATATTTTGCCGTTTTTCCACGTTTTTGTGAATTTTCAGTTTATTGTTATTATCTCATTAAATATACATGAAAAATTATGCAAACACATTATTGATCAGAAATAACCTTAAATACTTCATTTTCAATCATCTATTTGTTTCTCGTTAAAATACCGAGTATGATATTTAAAAGGGGAGAAGTTCTGTTTTTATTGCATATATCGACGTTTCAGCCGGATTAGAGCGGTTTTACGTGTACATCTTCCATCGGTATTATAAACGGAAAATCAGGAACATTTTAGTTAATTTTAATGAAAACATATTGATTTTTGTCATTTGTATTTGAAACAACATTGTCATATGTCTTTTCTTGGATCTAAATAACACGAAACCTCGCTCTATGATTTGAAGTTAAAATCCTCAAATATGGTAATATAGTGACTTTTTTCACGTTATTTATGTAGTGTGATTTTACGTATGTATATTCGTTTTTACCAATATTTCGATACTACTTCATGTTTTCTCACGATATGTGATTTGGCCTTCAAATCTCATAATTTCGCAAATTTTGCATTTTTAAGCAAGTTTTCTTGCATTTTGTTTTGTACTAAAAATCATCGAATTTAGCAATATTTTGACCTTTATCATCCCCTTTTCCTTTATGTGATTTAAACAAAATATCATCGAATTAGGCAATATTTTGCCGTTTTTCACCTTTTTTTGTGAATTTTCAGTTTATTGTTATTATCTCATTAAATATACATGAAAAATTATGCAAACACATAATTGATCACAAATAACCTTAAATACTTCATTTTCAATCATCTATTTGTTTCTCGTTAAAATACCGAGTATGATATTTAAAAGGGGAGAAGTTCTGTTTTTATTGCATATATCGACGTTTCAGCCGGATTAGAGCGGTTTACGTGTACATCTTCCATCGGTAATATAAACGGAAAATCAGGAACATTTTAGTTAATTCTAATGAAAACACATTGATTTTTGTCATTTGTATTTGAAACAACATTGTCATATGTCTTTTCTTGGATCTAAATAACACGAAACCTCGCTCTATGATTTGAAGTTAAAATCCTCAAATATGGTAATATAGTGACTTTTTTCACTTTATTTATGTAGTGTGATTTTACGTATATATATTCGTTTTTACCAATATTTCGATACTACTTCATGTTTTCTCACGATATGTGATTTGGCCTTCAAATCTCAGAATTTCGTAAATTTTGCATTTTAAGCAAGTTTTCTTGCATTTTGTTTTGTACTAAAAATCATCGAATTTAGCAATATTTTGACCTTTATCATCCCCTTTTCCTTTATGTGATTTAAACAAAATATCGTCGAATTAGGCAATATTTTGCCGTTATTCCACGTTTTTGTGAATTTTCAGTTTATTGTTATTATCTCATTAAATATACATGAAAAATTATGCAAACACATAATTGATCAGAAATAACCTTAAATACTTCATTTTCAATCATCTATTTGTTTCTCGTTAAAATACCGAGTATGATATTTAAAAGGGGAGAAGTTCTGTTTTTATTGCATATATCGACGTTTCAGCCGGATTAGAGCGGTTTTACGTGTACATCTTCCATCGGTAATATAAACGGAAAATCAGGAACATTTTAGTTAATTCTAATGAAAACACATTGATTTTTATCATATGTATTTGAAACAACAATGTCATATGTCTTTTCTTTGATCTAAATATTACGAAACCTCGCTCTATGATTTGAAGTTAAAATCCTCAAATATGGTAATATAGTGACTTTTTCACGTTATTCATGTAGTCTGATTTTACGTATATATATTCGTTTTTACCAATATTTCGATACTACTTCATGTTTTCTCACGATATATGATTTGGCCTTCAAATCTCAGAATTTCGGGAATTTTTCATTTTTAAGCAAGTTTTCTTGCATTTTTTTTGTACTAAAAATCATCGAATTTAGCAATATTTTGACCATTATCATCCCCTGTTCCTTTATGTGATTTAAACAAAATATCATCGAATTAGGCCGTTTTTCCAAGTTTTTGTGAAATTTCAGTTTATTGTTATTAATTCATTATATATACGATAAAACTTATGCAAACACATAAGTGATCAGAAAATAACCTTAAATACTTCATTTTCAATCATCTATTTGTTTCTCGTTAAAATACTGAGTAATGTATTGGAAAGGGGAGAAGTTCTGTTTTTATTGCATATATCGACGTTTCAGCCGGATTAGAGCGGTTTTACGTGTACATCTTCCATCGGTAATATAAACGGAAAATCAGGAACATTTTAGTTAATTCTAATGAAAACACATTGATTTTTATCATTTGAATTTGAGGAAAGGGGAGAAGTTCGGTTTTTATTGCATATATCGACGTTTCCGCCGGATTAGAGCGGTTTTACGTGTACATCTTCCATCGGTAATATAAACGAAAAATCAGGAACATTTTAGTTAATTCTAATGAAAACACATTGATTTTTTGTCATTTGTATTTGAAACAACATTGTCATATGTCTTTTCTTGGATCTAAATAACACGAAACCTCGCTCTATGATTTGAAGTTAAAATCCTCAAATATGGTAATATAGTGACTTTTTTCACGTTATTCATGTAGTGTGATTTTACGTATATATATTCGTTTTTACCAATATTTCGATACTACTTCATGTTTTCTCACGATATGTGATTTGGCCTTCAAATCTCAGAATTTCGTAAATTTTGCATTTTTAAGCAAGTTTTCTTGCATTTTGTTTTGTACTAAAAATCATCGAATTTAGCAATATTTTGACCTTTATCATCCCCTTTTCCTTTATGTGATTTAAACAAAATATCATCGAATTAGGCAATATTTTGCCGTTTTTCCACGTTTTTGTGAATTTTCGGTTTATTGTTATTATCTCATTAAATATACATGAAAAATTATGCAAACACATAATTGATCAGAAATAACCTTAAATACTTCATTTTCAATCATCTATTTGTTTCTCGTTAAAATACTGAGTAATGTATTGGAAAGGGGAGCAGTTCTGTTTTTATTGCATATATCGACGTTTCAGCCGGATTAGAGCGGTTTTACGTGTACATCTTCCATCGGTAATATAAACGGAAAATCAGGAACATTTTAGTTAATTCTAATGAAAACACATTGATTTTTATCATTTGAATTTGAGGAAAGGGGAGAAGTTCGGTTTTTATTGCATATATCGACGTTTCCGCCGGATTAGAGCGGTTTTACGTGTACATCTTCCATCGGTAATATAAACGAAAAATCAGGAACATTTTAGTTAATTCTAATGAAAACACATTGATTTTTTGTCATTTGTATTTGAAACAACATTGTCATATGTCTTTTCTTGGATCTAAATAACACCAACCCTCGCTCTATGATTTGAAGTTAAAATCCTCAAATATGGTAATATAGTGACTTTTTTCACGTTATTCATGTAGTCTGGTTTTACGTATATATATATTCGTTTTTACCAATATTTCGATACTACTTCATGTTTTCTCACGATATGTGATTTGGCCTTCAAATTTCATAATTTCGCAAATTTTGCATTTTTTAGCAAGTTTTCTTGCATTTTGTTTTGTACTAAAAATCATCGAATTTAGCAATATTTTGACCTTTATTATCCCCTTTTCCTTTATGTGATTTAAAGAAAATATCATCGAATTAGGCAATATTTTGCCATTTTTCCACGTTTTTGTGAATTTTCAGTTTATTGTTATTATCTCATTATATATACATGAAAAATTATGCAAACACATAATTGATCAGAAATAACCTTAAATACTTCATTTTCAATCATCTATTTGTTTCTCGTTAAAATACCGAGTATGATATTTAAAAGGGGAGAAGTTCTGTTTTTATTGCATATATCGACGTTTCAGCCGGATTAGAGCGGTTTTACGTGTACATCTTCCATCGGTAATATAAACGGAAAATCAGGAACATTTTAGTTAATTTTAATGAAAACACATTGATTTTTGTCATTTGTATTTGAAACAACATTGTCATATGTCTTTTCTTGGATCTAAATAACACGAAACCTCGCTCTATGATTTGAAGTTAAAATCCTCAAATATGGTAATATAGTGACTTTTTTCACGTTATTTATGTAGTGTGATTTTACGTATGTATATTCGTTTTTACCAATATTTCGATACTACTTCATGTTTTCTCACGATATGTGATTTGGCCTTCAAATCTCATAATTTCGCAAATTTTGCATTTTTAAGCAAGTTTTCTTGCATTTTGTTTTGTACTAAAAATCATCGAATTTAGCAATATTTTGACCTTTATCATCCCCTTTTCCTTTATGTGATTTAAACAAAATATCATCGAATTAGGCAATATTTTGCCGTTTTTCACCTTTTTTGTGAATTTTCAGTTTATTGTTATTATCTCATTAAATATACATGAAAAATTATGCAAACACATAATTGATCAGAAATAACCTTAAATACTTCATTTTCAATCATCTATTTGTTTCTCGTTAAAATACCGAGTATGATATTTAAAAGGGGAGAAGTTCTGTTTTTATTGCATATATCGACGTTTCAGCCGGATTAGAGTGGTTTTACGTGTACATCTTCCATCGGTAATATAAACGGAAAATCAGGAACATTTTAGTTAATTCTAATGAAAACACATTGATTTTTGTCATTTGTATTTGAAACAACATTGTCATATGTCTTTTCTTGGATCTAAATAACACGAAACCTCGCTCTATGATTTGAAGTTAAAATCCTCAAATATGGTAATATAGTGACTTTTTTCACGTTATTCATGTAGTCTGGTTTTACGTATATATATATTCGTTTTTACCAATATTTCGATACTACTTCATGTTTTCTCACGATATGTGATTTGGCCTTCAAATTTCATAATTTCGCAAATTTTGCATTTTTAAGCAAGTTTTCTTGCATTTTGTTTTGTACTAAAAATCATCGAATTTAGCAATATTTTGACCTTTATTATCCCCTTTTCCTTTATGTGATTTAAAGAAAATATCATCGAATTAGGCAATATATTGCCGTTTTTCCACGTTTTTGTGAATTTTCAGTTTATTGTTATTATCTCATTAAATATACATGAAAAATTATGCAAACACATAATTGATCAGAAATAACCTTAAATACTTCATTTTCAATCATCTATTTGTTTCTCGTTAAAATACCGAGTATGATATTTAAAAGGGGAGAAGTTCTGTTTTTATTGCATATATCGACGTTTCAGCCGGATTAGAGCGGTTTTACGTGTACATCTTCCATCGGTAATATAAACGGAAAATCAGGAACATTTTAGTTAATTTTAATGAAAACACATTGATTTTTGTCATTTGTATTTGAAACAACATTGTCATATGTCTTTTCTTGGATCTAAATAACACGAAACCTCGCTCTATGATTTGAAGTTAAAATCCTCAAATATGGTAATATAGTGACTTTTTTCACGTTATTTATGTAGTGTGATTTTACGTATGTATATTCGTTTTTACCAATATTTCGATACTACTTCATGTTTTCTCACGATATGTGATTTGGCCTTCAAATCTCAGAATTCCGTAAATTTTGCATTTTAAGCAAGTTTTCTTGCATTTTGTTTTGTACTAAAAATCATCGAATTTAGCAATATTTTGACCTTTATCATCCCCTTTTCCTTTATGTGATTTAAACAAAATATCATCGAATTAGGCAATATTTTGCCGTTATTCCACGTTTTTGTGAATTTTCAGTTTATTGTTATTATCTCATTAAATATACATGAAAAATTATGCAAACACATAATTGATCAGAAATAACCTTAAATACTTCATTTTCAATCATCTATTTGTTTCTCGTTAAAATACCGAGTATGATATTTAAAAGGGGAGAAGTTCTGTTTTTATTGCATATATCGACGTTTCAGCCGGATTAGAGCGGTTTTACGTGTACATCTTCCATCGGTAATATAAACGGAAAATCAGGAACATTTTAGTTAATTCTAATGAAAACACATTGATTTTTATCATATGTATTTGAAACAACAATGTCATATGTCTTTTCTTTGATCTAAATATTACGAAACCTCGCTCTATGATTTGAAGTTAAAATCCTCAAATATGGTAATATAGTGACTTTTTCACGTTATTCATGTAGTCTGATTTTACGTATATATATTCGTTTTTACCAATATTTCGATACTACTTCATGTTTTCTCACGATATATGATTTGGCCTTCAAATCTCAGAATTTCGGGAATTTTTCATTTTTAAGCAAGTTTTCTTGCATTTTTTTTGTACTAAAAATCATCGAATTTAGCAATATTTTGACCATTATCATCCCCTGTTCCTTTATGTGATTTAAACAAAATATCATCGAATTAGGCCGTTTTTCCAAGTTTTTGTGAAATTTCAGTTTATTGTTATTAATTCATTAAATATACGATAAAACTTATGCAAACACATAAGTGATCAGAAAATAACCTTAAATACTTCATTTTCAATCATCTATTTGTTTCTCGTTAAAATACTGAGTAATGTATTGGAAAGGGGAGAAGTTCTGTTTTTATTGCATATATCGACGTTTCAGCCGGATTAGAGCGGTTTTACGTGTACATCTTCCATCGGTAATATAAACGAAAAATCAGGAACATTTTAGTTAATTCTAATGAAAACACATTGATTTTTGCCATTTGTATTTGAAACAACATTGTCATATGTCTTTTCTTGGATCTAAATAACACGAAACCTCGCTCTATGATTTGAAGTTAAAATCCTCAAATATGGTAATATAGTGACTTTTTTCACGTTATTCATGTAGTGTGATTTTACGTATATGTATTCGTTTTTACCAATATTTCGATACTACTTCATGTTTTCTCACGATATGTGATTTGGCCTTCAAATCTCAGAATTTCGTAAATTTTGCATTTTTTAGCAAGTTTTCTTGCATTTTGTTTTGTACTAAAAATCATCGAATTTAGCAATATTTTGACCTTTATCATCCCCTTTTCCTTTATGTGATTTAAACAAAATATCATCGAATTAGGCAATATTTTGCCGTTTTTCCACGTTTTTGTGAATTTTCAGTTTATTGTTATTATCTCATTAAATATACATGAAAAATTATGCAAACACATTATTGATCAGAAATAACCTTAAATACTTCATTTTCAATCATCTATTTGTTTCTCGTTAAAATACCGAGTATGATATTTAAAAGGGGAGAAGTTCTGTTTTTATTGCATATATCGACGTTTCAGCCGGATTAGAGCGGTTTTACGTGTACATCTTCCATCGGTATTATAAACGGAAAATCAGGAACATTTTAGTTAATTTTAATGAAAACACATTGATTTTTGTCATTTGTATTTGAAACAACATTGTCATATGTCTTTTCTTGGATCTAAATAACACGAAACCTCGCTCTATGATTTGAAGTTAAAATCCTCAAATATGGTAATATAGTGACTTTTTTCACGTTATTTATGTAGTGTGATTTTACGTATGTATATTCGTTTTTACCAATATTTCGATACTACTTCATGTTTTCTCACGATATGTGATTTGGCCTTCAAATCTCATAATTTCGCAAATTTTGCATTTTTAAGCAAGTTTTCTTGCATTTTGTTTTGTACTAAAAATCATCGAATTTAGCAATATTTTGACCTTTATCATCCCCTTTTCCTTTATGTGATTTAAACAAAATATCATCGAATTAGGCAATATTTTGCCGTTTTTCACCTTTTTTTGTGAATTTTCAGTTTATTGTTATTATCTCATTAAATATACATGAAAAATTATGCAAACACATAATTGATCACAAATAACCTTAAATACTTCATTTTCAATCATCTATTTGTTTCCCGTTAAAATACCGAGTATGATATTTAAAAGGGGAGAAGTTCTGTTTTTATTGCATATATCGACGTTTCAGCCGGATTAGAGCGGATTACGTGTACATCTTCCATCGGTAATATAAACGGAAAATCAGGAACATTTTAGTTAATTCTAATGAAAACACATTGATTTTTGTCATTTGTATTTGAAACAACATTGTCATATGTCTTTTCTTGGATCTAAATAACACGAAACCTCGCTCTATGATTTGAAGTTAAAATCCTCAAATATGGTAATATAGTGACTTTTTTCACGTTATTTATGTAGTGTGATTTTACGTATATATATTCGTTTTTACCAATATTTCGATACTACTTCATGTTTTCTCACGATATGTGATTTGGCCTTCAAATCTCAGAATTTCGTAAATTTTGCATTTTAAGCAAGTTTTCTTGCATTTTGTTTTGTACTAAAAATCATCGAATTTAGCAATATTTTGACCTTTATCATCCCCTTTTCCTTTATGTGATTTAAACAAAATATCGTCGAATTAGGCAATATTTTGCCGTTATTCCACGTTTTTGTGAATTTTCAGTTTATTGTTATTATCTCATTAAATATACATGAAAAATTATGCAAACACATAATTGATCAGAAATAACCTTAAATACTTCATTTTCAATCATCTATTTGTTTCTCGTTAAAATACCGAGTATGATATTTAAAAGGGGAGAAGTTCTGTTTTTATTGCATATATCGACGTTTCAGCCGGATTAGAGCGGTTTTACGTGTACATCTTCCATCGGTAATATAAACGGAAAATCAGGAACATTTTAGTTAATTCTAATGAAAACACATTGATTTTTATCATATGTATTTGAAACAACAATGTCATATGTCTTTTCTTTGATCTAAATATTACGAAACCTCGCTCTATGATTTGAAGTTAAAATCCTCAAATATGGTAATATAGTGACTTTTTCACGTTATTCATGTAGTCTGATTTTACGTATATATATTCGTTTTTACCAATATTTCGATACTACTTCATGTTTTCTCACGATATATGATTTGGCCTTCAAATCTCAGAATTTCGGGAATTTTTCATTTTTAAGCAAGTTTTCTTGCATTTTTTTTGTACTAAAAATCATCGAATTTAGCAATATTTTGACCATTATCATCCCCTGTTCCTTTATGTGATTTAAACAAAATATCATCGAATTAGGCCGTTTTTCCAAGTTTTTGTGAAATTTCAGTTTATTGTTATTAATTCATTATATATACGATAAAACTTATGCAAACACATAAGTGATCAGAAAATAACCTTAAATACTTCATTTTCAATCATCTATTTGTTTCTCGTTAAAATACTGAGTAATGTATTGGAAAGGGGAGAAGTTCTGTTTTTATTGCATATATCGACGTTTCAGCCGGATTAGAGCGGTTTTACGTGTACATCTTCCATCGGTAATATAAACGGAAAATCAGGAACATTTTAGTTAATTCTAATGAAAACACATTGATTTTTATCATTTGAATTTGAGGAAAGGGGAGAAGTTCGGTTTTTATTGCATATATCGACGTTTCCGCCGGATTAGAGCGGTTTTACGTGTACATCTTCCATCGGTAATATAAACGAAAAATCAGGAACATTTTAGTTAATTCTAATGAAAACACATTGATTTTTGTCATTTGTATTTGAAACAACATTGTCATATGTCTTTTCTTGGATCTAAATAACACGAAACCTCGCTCTATGATTTGAAGTTAAAATCCTCAAATATGGTAATATAGTGACTTTTTTCACGTTATTTATGTAGTGTGATTTTACGTATGTATATTCGTTTTTACCAATATTTCGATACTACTTCATGTTTTCTCACGATATGTGATTTGGCCTTCAAATCTCATAATTTCGCAAATTTTGCATTTTTAAGCAAGTTTTCTTGCATTTTGTTTTGTACTAAAAATCATCGAATTTAGCAATATTTTGACCTTTATCATCCCCTTTTCCTTTATGTGATTTAAACAAAATATCATCGAATTAGGCAATATTTTGCCGTTTTTCACCTTTTTTTGTGAATTTTCAGTTTATTGTTATTATCTCATTAAATATACATGAAAAATTATGCAAACACATAATTGATCACAAATAACCTTAAATACTTCATTTTCAATCATCTATTTGTTTCCCGTTAAAATACCGAGTATGATATTTAAAAGGGGAGAAGTTCTGTTTTTATTGCATATATCGACGTTTCAGCCGGATTAGAGCGGATTACGTGTACATCTTCCATCGGTAATATAAACGGAAAATCAGGAACATTTTAGTTAATTCTAATGAAAACACATTGATTTTTGTCATTTGTATTTGAAACAACATTGTCATATGTCTTTTCTTGGATCTAAATAACACGAAACCTCGCTCTATGATTTGAAGTTAAAATCCTCAAATATGGTAATATAGTGACTTTTTTCACGTTATTTATGTAGTGTGATTTTACGTATATATATTCGTTTTTACCAATATTTCGATACTACTTCATGTTTTCTCACGATATGTGATTTGGCCTTCAAATCTCAGAATTTCGTAAATTTTGCATTTTAAGCAAGTTTTCTTGCATTTTGTTTTGTACTAAAAATCATCGAATTTAGCAATATTTTGACCTTTATCATCCCCTTTTCCTTTATGTGATTTAAACAAAATATCGTCGAATTAGGCAATATTTTGCCGTTATTCCACGTTTTTGTGAATTTTCAGTTTATTGTTATTATCTCATTAAATATACATGAAAAATTATGCAAACACATAATTGATCAGAAATAACCTTAAATACTTCATTTTCAATCATCTATTTGTTTCTCGTTAAAATACCGAGTATGATATTTAAAAGGGGAGAAGTTCTGTTTTTATTGCATATATCGACGTTTCAGCCGGATTAGAGCGGTTTTACGTGTACATCTTCCATCGGTAATATAAACGGAAAATCAGGAACATTTTAGTTAATTCTAATGAAAACACATTGATTTTTATCATATGTATTTGAAACAACAATGTCATATGTCTTTTCTTTGATCTAAATATTACGAAACCTCGCTCTATGATTTGAAGTTAAAATCCTCAAATATGGTAATATAGTGACTTTTTCACGTTATTCATGTAGTCTGATTTTACGTATATATATTCGTTTTTACCAATATTTCGATACTACTTCATGTTTTCTCACGATATATGATTTGGCCTTCAAATCTCAGAATTTCGGGAATTTTTCATTTTTAAGCAAGTTTTCTTGCATTTTTTTTGTACTAAAAATCATCGAATTTAGCAATATTTTGACCATTATCATCCCCTGTTCCTTTATGTGATTTAAACAAAATATCATCGAATTAGGCCGTTTTTCCAAGTTTTTGTGAAATTTCAGTTTATTGTTATTAATTCATTATATATACGATAAAACTTATGCAAACACATAAGTGATCAGAAAATAACCTTAAATACTTCATTTTCAATCATCTATTTGTTTCTCGTTAAAATACTGAGTAATGTATTGGAAAGGGGAGAAGTTCTGTTTTTATTGCATATATCGACGTTTCAGCCGGATTAGAGCGGTTTTACGTGTACATCTTCCATCGGTAATATAAACGGAAAATCAGGAACATTTTAGTTAATTCTAATGAAAACACATTGATTTTTATCATTTGAATTTGAGGAAAGGGGAGAAGTTCGGTTTTTATTGCATATATCGACGTTTCCGCCGGATTAGAGCGGTTTTACGTGTACATCTTCCATCGGTAATATAAACGAAAAATCAGGAACATTTTAGTTAATTCTAATGAAAACACATTGATTTTTGTCATTTGTATTTGAAACAACATTGTCATATGTCTTTTCTTGGATCTAAATAACACGAAACCTCGCTCTATGATTTGAAGTTAAAATCCTCAAATATGGTAATATAGTGACTTTTTTCACGTTATTTATGTAGTGTGATTTTACGTATGTATATTCGTTTTTACCAATATTTCGATACTACTTCATGTTTTCTCACGATATGTGATTTGGCCTTCAAATCTCATAATTTCGCAAATTTTGCATTTTTAAGCAAGTTTTCTTGCATTTTGTTTTGTACTAAAAATCATCGAATTTAGCAATATTTTGACCTTTATCATCCCCTTTTCCTTTATGTGATTTAAACAAAATATCATCGAATTAGGCAATATTTTGCCGTTTTTCACCTTTTTTTGTGAATTTTCAGTTTATTGTTATTATCTCATTAAATATACATGAAAAATTATGCAAACACATAATTGATCACAAATAACCTTAAATACTTCATTTTCAATCATCTATTTGTTTCCCGTTAAAATACCGAGTATGATATTTAAAAGGGGAGAAGTTCTGTTTTTATTGCATATATCGACGTTTCAGCCGGATTAGAGCGGATTACGTGTACATCTTCCATCGGTAATATAAACGGAAAATCAGGAACATTTTAGTTAATTCTAATGAAAACACATTGATTTTTGTCATTTGTATTTGAAACAACATTGTCATATGTCTTTTCTTGGATCTAAATAACACGAAACCTCGCTCTATGATTTGAAGTTAAAATCCTCAAATATGGTAATATAGTGACTTTTTTCACGTTATTTATGTAGTGTGATTTTACGTATATATATTCGTTTTTACCAATATTTCGATACTACTTCATGTTTTCTCACGATATGTGATTTGGCCTTCAAATCTCAGAATTTCGTAAATTTTGCATTTTAAGCAAGTTTTCTTGCATTTTGTTTTGTACTAAAAATCATCGAATTTAGCAATATTTTGACCTTTATCATCCCCTTTTCCTTTATGTGATTTAAACAAAATATCGTCGAATTAGGCAATATTTTGCCGTTATTCCACGTTTTTGTGAATTTTCAGTTTATTGTTATTATCTCATTAAATATACATGAAAAATTATGCAAACACATAATTGATCAGAAATAACCTTAAATACTTCATTTTCAATCATCTATTTGTTTCTCGTTAAAATACCGAGTATGATATTTAAAAGGGGAGAAGTTCTGTTTTTATTGCATATATCGACGTTTCAGCCGGATTAGAGCGGTTTTACGTGTACATCTTCCATCGGTAATATAAACGGAAAATCAGGAACATTTTAGTTAATTCTAATGAAAACACATTGATTTTTATCATATGTATTTGAAACAACAATGTCATATGTCTTTTCTTTGATCTAAATATTACGAAACCTCGCTCTATGATTTGAAGTTAAAATCCTCAAATATGGTAATATAGTGACTTTTTCACGTTATTCATGTAGTCTGATTTTACGTATATATATTCGTTTTTACCAATATTTCGATACTACTTCATGTTTTCTCACGATATATGATTTGGCCTTCAAATCTCAGAATTTCGGGAATTTTTCATTTTTAAGCAAGTTTTCTTGCATTTTTTTTGTACTAAAAATCATCGAATTTAGCAATATTTTGACCATTATCATCCCCTGTTCCTTTATGTGATTTAAACAAAATATCATCGAATTAGGCCGTTTTTCCAAGTTTTTGTGAAATTTCAGTTTATTGTTATTAATTCATTATATATACGATAAAACTTATGCAAACACATAAGTGATCAGAAAATAACCTTAAATACTTCATTTTCAATCATCTATTTGTTTCTCGTTAAAATACTGAGTAATGTATTGGAAAGGGGAGAAGTTCTGTTTTTATTGCATATATCGACGTTTCAGCCGGATTAGAGCGGTTTTACGTGTACATCTTCCATCGGTAATATAAACGGAAAATCAGGAACATTTTAGTTAATTCTAATGAAAACACATTGATTTTTATCATTTGAATTTGAGGAAAGGGGAGAAGTTCGGTTTTTATTGCATATATCGACGTTTCCGCCGGATTAGAGCGGTTTTACGTGTACATCTTCCATCGGTAATATAAACGAAAAATCAGGAACATTTTAGTTAATTCTAATGAAAACACATTGATTTTTGTCATTTGTATTTGAAACAACATTGTCATATGTCTTTTCTTGGATCTAAATAACACGAAACCTCGCTCTATGATTTGAAGCTAAAATCCTCAAATATGGTAATATAGTGACTTTTTTCACGTTATTCATGTAGTGTGATTTTACGTATATGTATTCGTTTTTACCAATATTTCGATACTACTTCATGTTTTCTCACGATATGTGATTTGGCTTTCAAATCTCAGAATTTCGTAAATTTTGCATTTTTAAGCAAGTTTTCTTGCATTTTGTTTTGTACTAAAAATCATCGAATTTAGCAATATTTTGACCTTTATCATCCCCTTTTCCTTTATGTGATTTAAACAAAATATCATCGAATTAGGCAATATTTTGCCGTTTTTCCACGTTTTTGTGAATTTTCGGTTTATTGTTATTATCTCATTAAATATACATGAAAAATTATGCAAACACATAATTGATCAGAAATAACCTTAAATACTTCATTTTCAATCATCTATTTGTTTCTCGTTAAAATACTGAGTAATGTATTGGAAAGGGGAGCAGTTCTGTTTTTATTGCATATATCGACGTTTCAGCCGGATTAGAGCGGTTTTACGTGTACATCTTCCATCGGTAATATAAACGGAAAATCAGGAACATTTTAGTTAATTCTAATGAAAACACATTGATTTTTATCATTTGAATTTGAGGAAAGGGGAGAAGTTCGGTTTTTATTGCATATATCGACGTTTCCGCCGGATTTGAGCGGTTTTACGTGTACATCTTCCATCGGTAATATAAACGAAAAATCAGGAACATTTTAGTTAATTCTAATGAAAACACATTGATTTTTTTCATTTGTATTTGAAACAACATTGTCATATGTCTTTTCTTGGATCTAAATAACACGAAACCTCGCTCTATGATTTGAAGTTAAAATCCTCAAATATGGTAATATAGTGACTTTTTTCACGTTATTCATGTAGTCTGGTTTTACGTATTCGTTTTTACCAATATTTCGATACTACTTCATGTTTTCTCACGATATGTGATTTGGCCTTCAAATTTCATAATTTCGCAAATTTTGCATTTTTTAGCAAGTTTTCTTGCATTTTGTTTTGTACTAAAAATCATCGAATTTAGCAATATTTTGACCTTTATTATCCCCTTTTCCTTTATGTGATTTAAAGAAAATATCATCGAATTAGGCAATATTTTGCCATTTTTCCACGTTTTTGTGAATTTTCAGTTTATTGTTATTATCTCATTATATATACATGAAAAATTATGCAAACACATAATTGATCAGAAATAACCTTAAATACTTCATTTTCAATCATCTATTTGTTTCTCGTTAAAATACCGAGTATGATATTTAAAAGGGGAGAAGTTCTGTTTTTATTGCATATATCGACGTTTCAGCCGGATTAGAGCGGTTTTACGTGTACATCTTCCATCGGTAATATAAACGGAAAATCAGGAACATTTTAGTTAATTCTAATGAAAACACATTGATTTTTATCATTTGTATTTGAAACAACATTGGCATATGTCTATTCTTTGATCTAAATAATACGAAACCTCGCTCTATGATTTGAAGTTAAAATCCTCAAATATGGTAATATAGTGACTTTTTTCACGTTATTCATGTAGTCTGGTTTTACGTATATATATATTCGTTTTTACCAATATTTCGATACTACTTCATGTTTTTTCACGATATGTGATTTGGCCTTCAAATTTCATAATTTCGCAAATTTTGCATTTTTAAGCAAGTTTTCTTGCATTTTGTTTTGTACTAAAAATCATCGAATTTAGCAATATTTTGACCTTTATTATCCCCTTTTCCTTTATGTGATTTAAAGAAAATATCATCGAATTAGGCAATATTTTGCCGTTTTTCCACGTTTTTGTGAATTTTATGTTTATTGTTAAATATACATGAAAAATTATGCAAACACATAATTGATCAGAAATAACCTTAAATACTTCATTTTCAATCATCTATTTGTTTCTCGTTAAAATACCGAGTATGATATTTAAAAGGGGAGAAGTTCTGTTTTTATTGCATATATCGACGTTTCAGCCGGATTAGAGCGGTTTTACGTGTACATCTTCCATCGGTAATATAAACGGAAAATCAGGAACATTTTAGTTAATTCTAATGAAAACACATTGATTTTTATCATTTGAATTTGAGGAAAGGGGAGAAGTTCGGTTTTTATTGCATATATCGACGTTTCCGCCAGATTAGAGCGGTTTTACGTGTACATCTTCCATCGGTAATATAAACGAAAAATCAGGAACATTTTAGTTAATTCTAATGAAAACACATTGATTTTTGTTATTTGTATTTGAAACAACATTGTCATATGTCTTTTCTTGGATCTAAATAACACGAAACCTCGCTCTATGATTTGAAGGTAAAATCCTCAAATATGGTAATATAGTGACTTTTTTCACGTTATTCATGTGGTGTGATTTTACGTATATATATTCGTTTTTACCAATATTTCGATACTACTTCATGTTTTCTCACGATATGTGATTTAGCCTTCAAATCTCAGAATTTCGTAAATTTTGCATTTTTAAGCAAGTTTTCTTGCATTTTGTTTTGTACTACAAATCATCGAATTTAGCAATATTTTGACCTTTATCATCCCCTTTTCCTTTATGTGATTTAAACAAAGTTTTGCCGTTTTTCCACGTTTTTGTGAATTTTCAGTTTATTGTTATTATCTCATTAAATATACATGAAAAATTATGCAAACACATAATTGATCAGAAATAACCTTAAATACTTCATTTTCAATCATCTATTTGTTTCTCGTTAAAATACCGAGTATGATATTTAAAAGGGGAGAAGTTCTGTTTTTATTGCATATATCGACGTTTCAGCCGGATTAGAGCGGTTTTACGTGTACATCTTCCATCGGTAATGTAAACGGAAAATTAGGAACATTTTAGTTAATTCTAATGAAAACACATTGATTTTTGTCATTTGTATTTGAAACAACATTGTCATATGTCTTTTCTTGGATCTAAATAACACGAAACCTCGCTCTATGATTTGAAGTTAAAATCCTCAAATATGGTAATATAGTGACTTTTTTCACGTTATTCATGTAGTCTGGTTTTACGTATATATATATTCGTTTTTACCAATATTTCGATACTACTTCATGTTTTTTCACGATATGTGATTTGGCCTTCAAATTTCATAATTTCGCAAATTTTGCATTTTTAAGCAAGTTTTCTTGCATTTTGTTTTGTACTAAAAATCATCGAATTAAGCAATATTTTGACCTTTATTATCCCCTTTTCCTTTATGTGATTTAAAGAAAATATCATCGAATTAGGCAATATTTTGCCGTTTTTCCACGTTTTTGTGAATTTTATGTTTATTGTTAAATATACATGAAAAATTATGCAAACACATAATTGATCAGAAATAACCTTAAATACTTCATTTTCAATCATCTATTTGTTTCTCGTTAAAATACCGAGTATGATATTTAAAAGGGGAGAAGTTCTGTTTTTATTGCATATATCGACGTTTCAGCCGGATTAGAGCGGTTTTACGTGTACATCTTCCATCGGTAATATAAACGGAAAATCAGGAACATTTTAGTTAATTCTAATGAAAACACATTGATTTTTATCATTTGAATTTGAGGAAAGGGGAGAAGTTCGGTTTTTATTGCATATATCGACGTTTCCGCCAGATTAGAGCGGTTTTACGTGTACATCTTCCATCGGTAATATAAACGAAAAATCAGGAACATTTTAGTTAATTCTAATGAAAACACATTGATTTTTGTTATTTGTATTTGAAACAACATTGTCATATGTCTTTTCTTGGATCTAAATAACACGAAACCTCGCTCTATGATTTGAAGGTAAAATCCTCAAATATGGTAATATAGTGACTTTTTTCACGTTATTCATGTGGTGTGATTTTACGTATATATATTCGTTTTTACCAATATTTCGATACTACTTCATGTTTTCTCACGATATGTGATTTAGCCTTCAAATCTCAGAATTTCGTAAATTTTGCATTTTTAAGCAAGTTTTCTTGCATTTTGTTTTGTACTACAAATCATCGAATTTAGCAATATTTTGACCTTTATCATCCCCTTTTCCTTTATGTGATTTAAACAAAGTTTTGCCGTTTTTCCACGTTTTTGTGAATTTTCAGTTTATTGTTATTATCTCATTAAATATACATGAAAAATTATGCAAACACATAATTGATCAGAAATAACCTTAAATACTTCATTTTCAATCATCTATTTGTTTCTCGTTAAAATACCGAGTATGATATTTAAAAGGGGAGAAGTTCTGTTTTTATTGCATATATCGACGTTTCAGCCGGATTAGAGCGGTTTTACGTGTACATCTTCCATCGGTAATGTAAACGGAAAATTAGGAACATTTTAGTTAATTCTAATGAAAACACATTGATTTTTGTCATTTGTATTTGAAACAACATTGTCATATGTCTTTTCTTGGATCTAAATAACACGAAACCTCGCTCTATGATTTGAAGTTAAAATCCTCAAATATGGTAATATAGTGACTTTTTTCACGTTATTCATGTAGTCTGGTTTTACGTATATATATATTCGTTTTTACCAATATTTCGATACTACTTCATGTTTTTTCACGATATGTGATTTGGCCTTCAAATTTCATAATTTCGCAAATTTTGCATTTTTAAGCAAGTTTTCTTGCATTTTGTTTTGTACTAAAAATCATCGAATTAAGCAATATTTTGACCTTTATTATCCCCTTTTCCTTTATGTGATTTAAAGAAAATATCATCGAATTAGGCAATATTTTGCCGTTTTTCCACGTTTTTGTGAATTTTATGTTTATTGTTAAATATACATGAAAAATTATGCAAACACATAATTGATCAGAAATAACCTTAAATACTTCATTTTCAATCATCTATTTGTTTCTCGTTAAAATACCGAGTATGATATTTAAAAGGGGAGAAGTTCTGTTTTTATTGCATATATCGACGTTTCAGCCGGATTAGAGCGGTTTTACGTGTACATCTTCCATCGGTAATATAAACGGAAAATCAGGAACATTTTAGTTAATTCTAATGAAAACACATTGATTTTTATCATTTGAATTTGAGGAAAGGGGAGAAGTTCGGTTTTTATTGCATATATCGACGTTTCCGCCAGATTAGAGCGGTTTTACGTGTACATCTTCCATCGGTAATATAAACGAAAAATCAGGAACATTTTAGTTAATTCTAATGAAAACACATTGATTTTTGTTATTTGTATTTGAAACAACATTGTCATATGTCTTTTCTTGGATCTAAATAACACGAAACCTCGCTCTATGATTTGAAGGTAAAATCCTCAAATATGGTAATATAGTGACTTTTTTCACGTTATTCATGTGGTGTGATTTTACGTATATATATTCGTTTTTACCAATATTTCGATACTACTTCATGTTTTCTCACGATATGTGATTTAGCCTTCAAATCTCAGAATTTCGTAAATTTTGCATTTTTAAGCAAGTTTTCTTGCATTTTGTTTTGTACTACAAATCATCGAATTTAGCAATATTTTGACCTTTATCATCCCCTTTTCCTTTATGTGATTTAAACAAAGTTTTGCCGTTTTTCCACGTTTTTGTGAATTTTCAGTTTATTGTTATTATCTCATTAAATATACATGAAAAATTATGCAAACACATAATTGATCAGAAATAACCTTAAATACTTCATTTTCAATCATCTATTTGTTTCTCGTTAAAATACCGAGTATGATATTTAAAAGGGGAGAAGTTCTGTTTTTATTGCATATATCGACGTTTCAGCCGGATTAGAGCGGTTTTACGTGTACATCTTCCATCGGTAATGTAAACGGAAAATTAGGAACATTTTAGTTAATTCTAATGAAAACACATTGATTTTTGTCATTTGTATTTGAAACAACATTGTCATATGTCTTTTCTTGGATCTAAATAACACGAAACCTCGCTCTATGATTTGAAGTTAAAATCCTCAAATATGGTAATATAGTGACTTTTTTCACGTTATTCATGTAGTCTGGTTTTACGTATATATATATTCGTTTTTACCAATATTTCGATACTACTTCATGTTTTTTCACGATATGTGATTTGGCCTTCAAATTTCATAATTTCGCAAATTTTGCATTTTTAAGCAAGTTTTCTTGCATTTTGTTTTGTACTAAAAATCATCGAATTAAGCAATATTTTGACCTTTATTATCCCCTTTTCCTTTATGTGATTTAAAGAAAATATCATCGAATTAGGCAATATTTTGCCGTTTTTCCACGTTTTTGTGAATTTTATGTTTATTGTTAAATATACATGAAAAATTATGCAAACACATAATTGATCAGAAATAACCTTAAATACTTCATTTTCAATCATCTATTTGTTTCTCGTTAAAATACCGAGTATGATATTTAAAAGGGGAGAAGTTCTGTTTTTATTGCATATATCGACGTTTCAGCCGGATTAGAGCGGTTTTACGTGTACATCTTCCATCGGTAATATAAACGGAAAATCAGGAACATTTTAGTTAATTCTAATGAAAACACATTGATTTTTATCATTTGAATTTGAGGAAAGGGGAGAAGTTCGGTTTTTATTGCATATATCGACGTTTCCGCCAGATTAGAGCGGTTTTACGTGTACATCTTCCATCGGTAATATAAACGAAAAATCAGGAACATTTTAGTTAATTCTAATGAAAACACATTGATTTTTGTTATTTGTATTTGAAACAACATTGTCATATGTCTTTTCTTGGATCTAAATAACACGAAACCTCGCTCTATGATTTGAAGGTAAAATCCTCAAATATGGTAATATAGTGACTTTTTTCACGTTATTCATGTGGTGTGATTTTACGTATATATATTCGTTTTTACCAATATTTCGATACTACTTCATGTTTTCTCACGATATGTGATTTAGCCTTCAAATCTCAGAATTTCGTAAATTTTGCATTTTTAAGCAAGTTTTCTTGCATTTTGTTTTGTACTACAAATCATCGAATTTAGCAATATTTTGACCTTTATCATCCCCTTTTCCTTTATGTGATTTAAACAAAATTTTGCCGTTTTTCCACGTTTTTGTGAATTTTCAGTTTATTGTTATTATCTCATTAAATATACATGAAAAATTATGCAAACACATAATTGATCAGAAATAACCTTAAATACTTCATTTTCAATCATCTATTTGTTTCTCGTTAAAATACCGAGTATGATATTTAAAAGGGGAGAAGTTCTGTTTTTATTGCATATATCGACGTTTCAGCCGGATTAGAGCGGTTTTACGTGTACATCTTCCATCGGTAATGTAAACGGAAAATCAGGAACATTTTAGTTAATTCTAATGAAAACACATTGATTTTTGTCATTTGTATTTGAAACAACATTGTCATATGTCTTTTCTTGGATCTAAATAACACGAAACCTCGCTCTATGATTTGAAGTTAAAATCCTCAAATATCAAATATAGTGACTTTTTTCACGTTATTCATGTAGTGTGATTTTACGTATATATATTCGTTTTTACCAATATTTCGATACTACTTCATGTTTTCTCACGATATGTGATTTGGCCTTCAAATCTCAGAATTTCGTAAATTTTGCATTTTTAAGCAAGTTTTCTTGCATTTTGTTTTGTACTAAAAATCATCGAATTTAGCAATATTTTGACCTTTATCATCCCCTTTTCCTTTATGTGATTTAAACAAAATATCATCGAATTAGGCAATATTTTGCTATTTTCCACGTTTTTGTGAATTTTCGGTTTATTGTTATTATCTCATTAAATATACATGAAAAATTATGCAAACACATAATTGATCAGAAATAACCTTAAATACTTCATTTTCAATCATCTATTTGTTTCTCGTTAAAATACTGAGTAATGTATTGGAAAGGGGAGCAGTTCTGTTTTTATTGCATATATCGACGTTTCAGCCGGATTAGAGCGGTTTTACGTGTACATCTTCCATCGGTAATATAAACGGAAAATCAGGAACATTTTAGTTAATTCTAATGAAAACACATTGATTTTTATCATTTGAATTTGAGGAAAGGGGAGAAGTTCGGTTTTTATTGCATATATCGACGTTTCCGCCGGATTAGAGCGGTTTTACGTGTACATCTTCCATCGGTAATATAAACGAAAAATCAGGAACATTTTAGTTAATTCTAATGAAAACACATTGATTTTTTGTCATTTGTATTTGAAACAACATTGTCATATGTCTTTTCTTGGATCTAAATAACACGAAACCTCGCTCTATGATTTGAAGTTAAAATCCTCAAATATGGTAATATAGTGACTTTTTTCACGTTATTCATGTAGTCTGGTTTTACGTATATATATATTCGTTTTTACCAATATTTCGATACTACTTCATGTTTTCTCACGATATGTGATTTGGCCTTCAAATTTCATAATTTCGCAAATTTTGCATTTTTTAGCAAGTTTTCTTGCATTTTGTTTTGTACTAAAAATCATCGAATTTAGCAATATTTTGACCTTTATTATCCCCTTTTCCTTTATGTGATTTAAAGAAAATATCATCGAATTAGGCAATATTTTGCCATTTTTCCACGTTTTTGTGAATTTTCAGTTTATTGTTATTATCTCATTATATATACATGAAAAATTATGCAAACACATAATTGATCAGAAATAACCTTAAATACTTCATTTTCAATCATCTATTTGTTTCTCGTTAAAATACCGAGTATGATATTTAAAAGGGGAGAAGTTCTGTTTTTATTGCATATATCGACGTTTCAGCCGGATTAGAGCGGTTTTACGTGTACATCTTCCATCGGTAATATAAACGGAAAATCAGGAACATTTTAGTTAATTTTAATGAAAACACATTGATTTTTGTCATTTGTATTTGAAACAACATTGTCATATGTCTTTTCTTGGATCTAAATAACACGAAACCTCGCTCTATGATTCGAAGTTAAAATCCTCAAATATGGTAATATAGTGACTTTTTTCACGTTATTTATGTAGTGTGATTTTACGTATGTATATTCGTTTTTACCAATATTTCGATACTACTTCATGTTTTCTCACGATATGTGATTTGGCCTTCAAATCTCATAATTTAGCAAATTTTGCATTTTTAAGCAAGTTTTCTTGCATTTTGTTTTGTACTAAAAATCATCGAATTTAGCAATATTTTGACCTTTATCATCCCCTTTTCCTTTATGTGATTTAAACAAAATATCATCGAATTAGGCAATATTTTGCCGTTTTTCACCTTTTTTGTGAATTTTCAGTTTATTGTTATTATCTCATTAAATATACATGAAAAATTATGCAAACACATAATTGATCAGAAATAACCTTAAATACTTCATTTTCAATCATCTATTTGTTTCTCGTTAAAATACCGAGTATGATATTTAAAAGGGGAGAAGTTCTGTTTTTATTGCATATATCGACGTTTCAGCCGGATTAGAGCGGTTTTACGTGTACATCTTCCATCGGTAATATAAACGGAAAATCAGGAACATTTTAGTTAATTCTAATGAAAACACATTGATTTTTGTCATTTGTATTTGAAACAACATTGTCATATGTCTTTTCTTGGATCTAAATAACACGAAACCTCGCTCTATGATTTGAAGTTAAAATCCTCAAATATGGTAATATAGTGACTTTTTTCACGTTATTCATGTAGTCTGGTTTTACGTATATATATATTCGTTTTTACCAATATTTCGATACTACTTCATGTTTTCTCACGATATGTGATTTGGCCTTCAAATTTCATAATTTCGCAAATTTTGCATTTTTAAGCAAGTTTTCTTGCATTTTGTTTTGTACTAAAAATCATCGAATTTAGCAATATTTTGACCTTTATTATCCCCTTTTCCTTTATGTGATTTAAAGAAAATATCATCGAATTAGGCAATATATTGCCGTGTTTCCACGTTTTTGTGAATTTTCAGTTTATTGTTATTATCTCATTAAATATACATGAAAAATTATGCAAACACATAATTGATCAGAAATAACCTTAAATACTTCATTTTCAATCATCTATTTGTTTCTCGTTAAAATACCGAGTATGATATTTAAAAGGGGAGAAGTTCTGTTTTTATTGCATATATCGACGTTTCAGCCGGATTAGAGCGGTTTTACGTGTACATCTTCCATCGGTAATATAAACGGAAAATCAGGAACATTTTAGTTAATTTTAATGAAAACACATTGATTTTTGTCATTTGTATTTGAAACAACATTGTCATATGTCTTTTCTTGGATCTAAATAACACGAAACCTCGCTCTATGATTTGAAGTTAAAATCCTCAAATATGGTAATATAGTGACTTTTTTCACGTTATTTATGTAGTGTGATTTTACGTATGTATATTCGTTTTTACCAATATTTCGATACTACTTCATGTTTTCTCACGATATGTGATTTGGCCTTCAAATCTCAGAATTCCGTAAATTTTGCATTTTAAGCAAGTTTTCTTGCATTTTGTTTTGTACTAAAAATCATCGAATTTAGCAATATTTTGACCTTTATCATCCCCTTTTCCTTTATGTGATTTAAACAAAATATCATCGAATTAGGCAATATTTTGCCGTTATTCCACGTTTTTGTGAATTTTCAGTTTATTGTTATTATCTCATTAAATATACATGAAAAATTATGCAAACACATAATTGATCAGAAATAACCTTAAATACTTCATTTTCAATCATCTATTTGTTTCTCGTTAAAATACCGAGTATGATATTTAAAAGGGGAGAAGTTCTGTTTTTATTGCATATATCGACGTTTCAGCCGGATTAGAGCGGTTTTACGTGTACATCTTCCATCGGTAATATAAACGGAAAATTAGGAACATTTTAGTTAATTCTAATGAAAACACATTGATTTTTATCATATGTATTTGAAACAACAATGTCATATGTCTTTTCTTTGATCTAAATATTACGAAACCTCGCTCTATGATTTGAAGTTAAAATCCTCAAATATGGTAATATAGTGACTTTTTCACGTTATTCATGTAGTCTGATTTTACGTATATATATTCGTTTTTACCAATATTTCGATACTACTTCATGTTTTCTCACGATATATGATTTGGCCTTCAAATCTCAGAATTTCGGGAATTTTTCATTTTTAAGCAAGTTTTCTTGCATTTTTTTTGTACTAAAAATCATCGAATTTAGCAATATTTTGACCATTATCATCCCCTGTTCCTTTATGTGATTTAAACAAAATATCATCGAATTAGGCCGTTTTTCCAAGTTTTTGTGAAATTTCAGTTTATTGTTATTAATTCATTAAATATACGATAAAACTTATGCAAACACATAAGTGATCAGAAAATAACCTTAAATACTTCATTTTCAATCATCTATTTGTTTCTCGTTAAAATACTGAGTAATGTATTGGAAAGGGGAGAAGTTCTGTTTTTATTGCATATATCGACGTTTCAGCCGGATTAGAGCGGTTTTACGTGTACATCTTCCATCGGTAATATAAACGAAAAATCAGGAACATTTTAGTTAATTCTAATGAAAACACATTGATTTTTGCCATTTGTATTTGAAACAACATTGTCATATGTCTTTTCTTGGATCTAAATAACACGAAACCTCGCTCTATGATTTGAAGTTAAAATCCTCAAATATGGTAATATAGTGACTTTTTTCACGTTATTCATGTAGTGTGATTTTACGTATATGTATTCGTTTTGACCAATATTTCGATACTACTTCATGTTTTCTCACGATATGTGATTTGGCCTTCAAATCTCAGAATTTCGTAAATTTTGCATTTTTTAGCAAGTTTTCTTGCATTTTGTTTTGTACTAAAAATCATCGAATTTAGCAATATTTTGACCTTTATCATCCCCTTTTCCTTTATGTGATTTAAACAAAATATCATCGAATTAGGCAATATTTTGCCGTTTTTCCACGTTTTTGTGAATTTTCAGTTTATTGTTATTATCTCATTAAATATACATGAAAAATTATGCAAACACATTATTGATCAGAAATAACCTTAAATACTTCATTTTCAATCATCTATTTGTTTCTCGTTAAAATACCGAGTATGATATTTAAAAGGGGAGAAGTTCTGTTTTTATTGCATATATCGACGTTTCAGCCGGATTAGAGCGGTTTTACGTGTACATCTTCCATCGGTATTATAAACGGAAAATCAGGAACATTTTAGTTAATTTTAATGAAAACACATTGATTTTTGTCATTTGTATTTGAAACAACATTGTCATATGTCTTTTCTTGGATCTAAATAACACGAAACCTCGCTCTATGATTTGAAGTTAAAATCCTCAAATATGGTAATATAGTGACTTTTTTCACGTTATTTATGTAGTGTGATTTTACGTATGTATATTCGTTTTTACCAATATTTCGATACTACTTCATGTTTTCTCACGATATGTGATTTGGCCTTCAAATCTCATAATTTCGCAAATTTTGCATTTTTAAGCAAGTTTTCTTGCATTTTGTTTTGTACTAAAAATCATCGAATTTAGCAATATTTTGACCTTTATCATCCCCTTTTCCTTTATGTGATTTAAACAAAATATCATCGAATTAGGCAATATTTTGCCGTTTTTCACCTTTTTTTGTGAATTTTCAGTTTATTGTTATTATCTCATTAAATATACATGAAAAATTATGCAAACACATAATTGATCACAAATAACCTTAAATACTTCATTTTCAATCATCTATTTGTTTCTCGTTAAAATACCGAGTATGATATTTAAAAGGGGAGAAGTTCTGTTTTTATTGCATATATCGACGTTTCAGCCGGATTAGAGCGGTTTACGTGTACATCTTCCATCGGTAATATAAACGGAAAATCAGGAACATTTTAGTTAATTCTAATGAAAACACATTGATTTTTGTCATTTGTATTTGAAACAACATTGTCATATGTCTTTTCTTGGATCTAAATAACACGAAACCTCGCTCGATGATTTGAAGTTAAAATCCTCAAATATGGTAATATAGTGACTTTTTTCACGTTATTCATGTAGTGTGATTTTACGTATATATATTCGTTTTTACCAATATTTCGATACTACTTCATGTTTTCTCACGATATGTGATTTGGCCTTCAAATCTCAGAATTTCGTAAATTTTGCATTTTTTAGCAAGTTTTCTTGCATTTTGTTTTGTACTAAAAATCATCGAATTTAGCAATATTTTGACCTTTATCATCCCCTTTTCCTTTATGTGATTTAAACAAAATATCATCGAATTAGGCAATATTTTGCCGTTTTTCCACGTTTTTGTGAATTTTCAGTTTATTGTTATTATCTCATTAAATATACATGAAAAATTATGCAAACACATTATTGATCAGAAATAACCTTAAATACTTCATTTTCAATCATCTATTTGTTTCTCGTTAAAATACCGAGTATGATATTTAAAAGGGGAGAAGTTCTGTTTTTATTGCATATATCGACGTTTCAGCCGGATTAGAGCGGTTTTACGTGTACATCTTCCATCGGTATTATAAACGGAAAATCAGGAACATTTTAGTTAATTTTAATGAAAACACATTGATTTTTGTCATTTGTATTTGAAACAACATTGTCATATGTCTTTTCTTGGATCTAAATAACACGAAACCTCGCTCTATGATTTGAAGTTAAAATCCTCAAATATGGTAATATAGTGACTTTTTTCACGTTATTTATGTAGTGTGATTTTACGTATGTATATTCGTTTTTACCAATATTTCGATACTACTTCATGTTTTCTCACGATATGTGATTTGGCCTTCAAATCTCATAATTTCGCAAATTTTGCATTTTTAAGCAAGTTTTCTTGCATTTTGTTTTGTACTAAAAATCATCGAATTTAGCAATATTTTGACCTTTATCATCCCCTTTTCCTTTATGTGATTTAAACAAAATTTTGCCGTTTTTCCACGTTTTTGTGAATTTTCAGTTTATTGTTATTATCTCATTAAATATACATGAAAAATTATGCAAACACATAATTGATCAGAAATAACCTTAAATACTTCATTTTCAATCATCTATTTGTTTCTCGTTAAAATACCGAGTATGATATTTAAAAGGGGAGAAGTTCTGTTTTTATTGCATATATCGACGTTTCAGCCGGATTAGAGCGGTTTTACGTGTACATCTTCCATCGGTAATGTAAACGGAAAATCAGGAACATTTTAGTTAATTCTAATGAAAACACATTGATTTTTGTCATTTGTATTTGAAACAACATTGTCATATGTCTTTTCTTGGATCTAAATAACACGAAACCTCGCTCTATGATTTGAAGTTAAAATCCTCAAATATCAAATATAGTGACTTTTTTCACGTTATTCATGTAGTGTGATTTTACGTATATATATTCGTTTTTACCAATATTTCGATACTACTTCATGTTTTCTCACGATATGTGATTTGGCCTTCAAATCTCAGAATTTCGTAAATTTTGCATTTTTAAGCAAGTTTTCTTGCATTTTGTTTTGTACTAAAAATCATCGAATTTAGCAATATTTTGACCTTTATCATCCCCTTTTCCTTTATGTGATTTAAACAAAATATCATCGAATTAGGCAATATTTTGCCGTTTTTCCACGTTTTTGTGAATTTTCGGTTTATTGTTATTATCTCATTAAATATACATGAAAAATTATGCAAACACATAATTGATCAGAAATAACCTTAAATACTTCATTTTCAATCATCTATTTGTTTCTCGTTAAAATACTGAGTAATGTATTGGAAAGGGGAGCAGTTCTGTTTTTATTGCATATATCGACGTTTCAGCCGGATTAGAGCGGTTTTACGTGTACATCTTCCATCGGTAATATAAACGGAAAATCAGGAACATTTTAGTTAATTCTAATGAAAACACATTGATTTTTATCATTTGAATTTGAGGAAAGGGGAGAAGTTCGGTTTTTATTGCATATATCGACGTTTCCGCCGGATTAGAGCGGTTTTACGTGTACATCTTCCATCGGTAATATAAACGAAAAATCAGGAACATTTTAGTTAATTCTAATGAAAACACATTGATTTTTGTCATTTGTATTTGAAACAACATTGTCATATGTCTTTTCTTGGATCTAAATAACACGAAACCTCGCTCTATGATTTGAAGTTAAAATCCTCAAATATGGTAATATAGTGACTTTTTTCACGTTATTCATGTAGTCTGGTTTTACGTATATATATATTCGTTTTTACCAATATTTCGATACTACTTCATGTTTTCTCACGATATGTGATTTGGCCTTCAAATTTCATAATTTCGCAAATTTTGCATTTTTTAGCAAGTTTTCTTGCATTTTGTTTTGTACTAAAAATCATCGAATTTAGCAATATTTTGACCTTTATTATCCCCTTTTCCTTTATGTGATTTAAAGAAAATATCATCGAATTAGGCAATATTTTGCCGTTTTTCCACGTTTTTGTGAATTTTCAGTTTATTGTTATTATCTCATTAAATATACATGAAAAATTATGCAAACACATAATTGATCAGAAATAACCTTAAATACTTCATTTTCAATCATCTATTTGTTTCTCGTTAAAATACCGAGTATGATATTTAAAAGGGGAGAAGTTCTGTTTTTATTGCATATATCGACGTTTCAGCCGGATTAGAGCGGTTTTACGTGTACATCTTCCATCGGTAATATAAACGGAAAATCAGGAACATTTTAGTTAATTCTAATGAAAACACATTGATTTTTGTCATTTGTATTTGAAACAACATTGTCATGTCTTTTCTGGGATCTAAATAACACGAAACCTCGCTCTATGATTTGAAGTTAAAATCCTCAAATATGGTAATATAGTGACTTTTTTCACGTTATTCATGTAGTCTGGTTTTACGTATATATATTCGTTTTTACCAATATTTCGATACTACTTCATGTTTTCTCACGATATGTGATTTGGCCTTCAAATTTCATAATTTCGCAAATTTTGCATTTTTTAGCAAGTTTTCTTGCATTTTGTTTTGTACTAAAAATCATCGAATTTAGCAATATTTTGACCTTTATTATCCCCTTTTCCTTTATGTGATTTAAAGAAAATATCATCGAATTAGGCAATATTTTGCCGTTTTTCCACGTTTTTGTGAATTTTCAGTTTATTGTTATTATCTCATTAAATATACATGAAAAATTATGCAAACACATAATTGATCAGAAATAACCTTAAATACTTCATTTTTAATCATCTATTTGTTTCTCGTTAAAATACCGAGTGTGATATTTAAAAGGGGAGAAGTTCTGTTTTTATTGCATATATCGACGTTTCAGCCGGATTAGAGCGGTTTTACGTGTACATCTTCCATCGGTAATATAAACGGAAAATCAGGAACATTTTAGTTAATTTTAATGAAAACACATTGATTTTTGTCATTTGTATTTGAAACAACATTGTCATATGTCTTTTCTTGGATCTAAATAACACGAAACCTCGCTCTATGATTTGAAGTTAAAATCCTCAAATATGGTAATATAGTGACTTTTTTCACGTTATTTATGTAGTGTGATTTTACGTATGTATATTCGTTTTTACCAATATTTCGATACTACTTCATGTTTTCTCACGATATGTGATTTGGCCTTCAAATCTCATAATTTCGCAAATTTTGCATTTTTAAGCAAGTTTTCTTGCATTTTGTTTTGTACTAAAAATCATCGAATTTAGCAATATTTTGACCTTTATCATCCCCTTTTCCTTTATGTGATTTAAACAAAATATCATCGAATTAGGCAATATTTTGCCGTTTTTCACCTTTTTTGTGAATTTTCAGTTTATTGTTATTATCTCATTAAATATACATGAAAAATTATGCAAACACATAATTGATCAGAAATAACCTTAAATACTTCATTTTCAATCATCTATTTGTTTCTCGTTAAAATACCGAGTATGATATTTAAAAGGGGAGAAGTTCTGTTTTTATTGCATATATCGACGTTTCAGCCGGATTAGAGCGGTTTTACGTGTACATCTTCCATCGGTAATATAAACGGAAAATCAGGAACATTTTAGTTAATTCTAATGAAAACACATTGATTTTTGTCATTTGTATTTGAAACAACATTGTCATATGTCTTTTCTTGGATCTAAATAACACGAAACCTCGCTCTATGATTTGAAGTTAAAATCCTCAAATATGGTAATATAGTGACTTTTTTCACGTTATTCATGTAGTCTGGTTTTACGTATATATATATTCGTTTTTACCAATATTTCGATACTACTTCATGTTTTCTCACGATATGTGATTTGGCCTTCAAATTTCATAATTTCGCAAATTTTGCATTTTTAAGCAAGTTTTCTTGCATTTTGTTTTGTACTAAAAATCATCGAATTTAGCAATATTTTGACCTTTATTATCCCCTTTTCCTTTATGTGATTTAAAGAAAATATCATCGAATTAGGCAATATATTGCCGTTTTTCCACGTTTTTGTGAATTTTCAGTTTATTGTTATTATCTCATTAAATATACATGAAAAATTATGCAAACACATAATTGATCAGAAATAACCTTAAATACTTCATTTTCAATCATCTATTTGTTTCTCGTTAAAATACCGAGTATGATATTTAAAAGGGGAGAAGTTCTGTTTTTATTGCATATATCGACGTTTCAGCCGGATTAGAGCGGTTTTACGTGTACATCTTCCATCGGTAATATAAACGGAAAATCAGGAACATTTTAGTTAATTTTAATGAAAACACATTGATTTTTGTCATTTGTATTTGAAACAACATTGTCATATGTCTTTTCTTGGATCTAAATAACACGAAACCTCGCTCTATGATTTGAAGTTAAAATCCTCAAATATGGTAATATAGTGACTTTTTTCACGTTATTTATGTAGTGTGATTTTACGTATGTATATTCGTTTTTACCAATATTTCGATACTACTTCATGTTTTCTCACGATATGTGATTTGGCCTTCAAATCTCAGAATTTCGTAAATTTTGCATTTTTAAGCAAGTTTTCTTGCATTTTGTTTTGTACTAAAAATCATCGAATTTAGCAATATTTTGACCTTTATCATTCCCTTTTCCTTTATGTGATTAAAACAAAATATCATCGAATTAGGCAATATTTTGCCTTTTTTCCACGTTTTTGTGAATTTTCAGTTTATTGTTATTATCTCATTAAATATACATGAAAAATTATGCAAACACATAATTGATCAGAAATAACCTTAAATACTTCATTTTCAATCATCTATTTGTTTCTCGTTAAAATACCGAGTATGATATTTAAAAGGGGAGAAGTTCTGTTTTTATTGCATATATCGACGTTTCAGCCGGATTAGAGCGGTTTTACGTGTACATCTTCCATCGGTAATATAAACGGAAAATCAGGAACATTTTAGTTAATTCTAATGAAAACACATTGATTTTTATCATTTGTATTTGAAACAACATTGGCATATGTCTATTCTTTGATCTAAATAATACGAAACCTCGCTCCATGATTTGAAGTTAAAATCCTCAAATATGGTAATATAGTGACTTTTTTCACGTTATTCATGTAGTCTGGTTTTACGTATATATACATTCGTTTTTACCAATATTTCGATACTACTTCATGTTTTTTCACGATATGTGATTTGGCCTTCAAATTTCATAATTTCGCAAATTTTGCATTTTAAGCAAGTTTTCTTGCATTTTGTTTTGTACTAAAAATCATCGAATTTAGCAATATTTTGACCTTTATTATCCCCTTTTCCTTTATGTGATTTAAAGAAAATATCATCGAATTGGGCAATATTTTGCCGTTTTTCCACGTTTTTGTGAATTTTATGTTTATTGTTATTATCTCATTAAATATAGATGAAAAATTATGCAAACACATAATTGATCAGAAATAACCTTAAATACTTCATTTTCAATCATCTATTTGTTTCTCGTTAAAATACCGAGTATGATATTTAAAAGGGGAGAAGTTCTGTTTTTATTGCATATATCGACGTTTCAGCCGGATTAGAGCGGTTTTACGTGTACATCTTCCATCGGTAATATAAACGGAAAATCAGGAACATTTTAGTTAATTCTAATGAAAACACATTGATTTTTGTCATTTGTATATGAAACAACATTGTCATATGTCTTTTCTTGGATCTAAATAACACGAAACCTCGCTCTATGATTTGAAGTTAAAATCCTCAAATATGGTAATATAGTGACTTTTTTCACGTTATTCATGTAGTGTGATTTTACGTATATATATTCGTTTTTACCAATATTTCGATACTACTTCATGTTTTCTCACGATATGTGATTTGGCCTTCAAATCTCAGAATTTCGTAAATTTTGCATTTTAAGCAAGTTTTCTTGCATTTTGTTTTGTACTAAAAATCATCGAATTTAGCAATATTTTGACCTTTATCATCCCCTTTTCCTTTATGTGATTTAAACAAAATATCATCGAATTAGGCAATATTTTGCCGTTATTCCACGTTTTTGTGAATTTTCAGTTTATTGTTATTATCTCATTAAATATACATGAAAAATTATGCAAACACATAATTGATCAGAAATAACCTTAAATACTTCATTTTCAATCATCTATTTGTTTCTCGTTAAAATACCGAGTATGATATTTAAAAGGGGAGAAGTTCTGTTTTTATTGCATATATCGACGTTTCAGCCGGATTAGAGCGGTTTTACGTGTACATCTTCCATCGGTAATATAAACGGAAAATCAGGAACATTTTAGTTAATTCTAATGAAAACACATTGATTTTTATCATTTGTATTTGAAACAACAATGTCATATGTCTTTTCTTTGATCTAAATAACACGAAACCTCGCTCTATGATTTGAAGTTAAAATCCTCAAATATGGTAATATAGTGACTTTTTTCACGTTATTCATGTAGTGTGATTTTACGTATATATATTCGTTTTTACCAATATTTCGATACTACTTCATGTTTTCTCACGATATATGATTTGGCCTTCAAATCTCAGAATTTCGGGAATTTTTCATTTTTAAGCAAGTTTTCTTGCATTTTTTTTGTACTAAAAATCATCGAATTTAGCAATATTTTGACCATCATCATCCCCTGTTCCTTTATGTGATTTAAACAAAATATCATCGAATTAGGCCGTTTTTCCAAGTTTTTGTGAAATTTCAGTTTATTGTTATTAATTCATTAAATATACGATAAAAATTATGCAAAAACATAAGTGATCAGAAAATAACCTTAAATACTTCATTTTCAATCATCTATTTGTTTCTCGTTAAAATACTGAGTAATGTATTGGAAAGGGGAGAAGTTCTGTTTTTATTGCATATATCGACGTTTCAGCCGGATTAGAGCGGTTTTACGTGTACATCTTCCATCGGTAATATAAACGGAAAATCAGGAACATTTTAGTTAATTCTAATGAAAACACATTGATTTTTATCATTTGAATTTGAGGAAAGGGGAGAAGTTCGGTTTTTATTGCATATATCGACGTTTCCGCCGGATTAGAGCGGTTTTACGTGTACATCTTCCATCGGTAATATAAACGAAAAATCAGGAACATTTTAGTTAATTCTAATGAAAACACATTGATTTTTGTCATTTGTATTTGAAACAACATTGTCATATGTCTTTTCTTGGATCTAAATAACACGAAACCTCGCTCTATGATTTGAAGTTAAAATCCTCAAATATGGTAATATAGTGACTTTTTTCACGTTATTCATGTAGTCTGGTTTTACGTATATATATATTCGTTTTTACCAATATTTCGATACTACTTCATGTTTTCTCACGATATGTGATTTGGCCTTCAAATTTCATAATTTCGCAAATTTTGCATTTTTAAGCAAGTTTTCTTGCATTTTGTTTTGTACTAAAAATCATCGAATTTAGCAATATTTTGACCTTTATTATCCCCTTTTCCTTTATGTGATTTAAAGAAAATATCATCGAATTAGGCAATATTTTGCCGTTTTTCCACGTTTTTGTGAATTTTCAGTTTATTGTTATTATCTCATTAAATATACATGAAAAATTATGCAAACACATATTTGATCAAAAATAACCTTAAATACTTCATTTTCAATCATCTATTTGTTTCTCGTTAAAATACCGAGTATGATATTTAAAAGGGGAGAAGTTCTGTTTTTATTGCATATATCGACGTTTCAGCCGGATTAGAGCGGTTTTACGTGTACATCTTCCATCGGTAATATAAACGGAAAATCAGGAACATTTTAGTTAATTTTAATGAAAACACATTGATTTTTGTCATTTGTATTTGAAACAACATTGTCATATGTCTTTTCTTGGATCTAAATAACACGAAACCTCGCTCTATGATTTGAAGTTAAAATCCTCAAATATGGTAATATAGTGACTTTTTTCACGTTATTTATGTTGTGTGATTTTACGTATGTATATTCGTTTTTACCAATATTTCGATACTACTTCATGTTTTCTCACGATATGTGATTTGGCCTTCAAATCTCATAATTTCGCAAATTTTGCATTTTTAAGCAAGTTTTCTTGCATTTTGTTTTGTACTAAAAATCATCGTATTTAGCAATATTTTGACCTTTATCATCCCCTTTTCCTTTATGTGATTTAAACAAAATATCATCGAATAAGGCAATATTTTGCCGTTTTTCACCTTTTTGTGAATTTTCAGTTTATTGTTATTATCTCATTAAATATACATGAAAAATTATGCAAACACATAATTGATCAGAAATAACCTTAAATACTTCATTTTCAATCATCTATTTGTTTCTCGTTAAAATACCGAGTATGATATTTAAAAGGGGAGAAGTTCTGTTTTTATTGCATATATCGACGTTTCAGCCGGATTAGAGCGGTTTACGTGTACATCTTCCATCGGTAATATAAACGGAAAATCAGGAACATTTTAGTTAATTCTAATGAAAACACATTGATTTTTGTCATTTGTATTTGAAACAACATTGTCATATGTCTTTTCTTGGATCTAAATAACACGAAACCTCGCTCTATGATTTGAAGTTAAAATCCTCAAATATGGTAATATAGTGACTTTTTTCACGTTATTTATGTAGTGTGATTTTACGTATATATATTCGTTTTTACCAATATTTCGATACTACTTCATGTTTTCTCACGATATGTGATTTGGCCTTCAAATCTCAGAATTTCGTAAATTTTGCATTTTTAAGCAAGTTTTCTTGCATTTTGTTTTGTACTAAAAATCATCGAATTTAGCAATATTTTGACCTTTATCATTCCCTTTTCCTTTATGTGATTAAAACAAAATATCATCGAATTAGGCAATATTTTGCCGTTTTTCCACGTTTTTGTGAATTTTCAGTTTATTGTTATTATCTCATTAAATATACATGAAAAATTATGCAAACACATAATTGATCAGAAATAACCTTAAATACTTCATTTTCAATCATCTATTTGTTTCTCGTTAAAATACCGAGTATGATATTTAAAAGGGGAGAAGTTCTGTTTTTATTGCATATATCGACGTTTCAGCCGGATTAGAGCGGTTTTACGTGTACATCTTCCATCGGTAATATAAACGGAAAATCAGGAACATTTTAGTTAATTCTAATGAAAACACATTGATTTTTGTCATTTGTATATGAAACAACATTGTCATATGTCTTTTCTTGGATCTAAATAACACGAAACCTCGCTCTATGATTTGAAGTTAAAATCCTCAAATATGGTAATATAGTGACTTTTTTCACGTTATTCATGTAGTGTGATTTTACGTATATATATTCGTTTTTACCAATATTTCGATACTACTTCATGTTTTCTCACGATATGTGATTTGGCCTTCAAATCTCAGAATTTCGTAAATTTTGCATTTTAAGCAAGTTTTCTTGCATTTTGTTTTGTACTAAAAATCATCGAATTTAGCAATATTTTGACCTTTATCATCCCCTTTTCCTTTATGTGATTTAAACAAAATATCATCGAATTAGGCAATATTTTGCCGTTATTCCACGTTTTTGTGAATTTTCAGTTTATTGTTATTATCTCATTAAATATACATGAAAAATTATGCAAACACATAATTGATCAGAAATAACCTTAAATACTTCATTTTCAATCATCTATTTGTTTCTCGTTAAAATACCGAGTATGATATTTAAAAGGGGAGAAGTTCTGTTTTTATTGCATATATCGACGTTTCAGCCGGATTAGAGCGGTTTTACGTGTACATCTTCCATCGGTAATATAAACGGAAAATCAGGAACATTTTAGTTAATTCTAATGAAAACACATTGATTTTTATCATTTGTATTTGAAACAACAATGTCATATGTCTTTTCTTTGATCTAAATAACACGAAACCTCGCTCTATGATTTGAAGTTAAAATCCTCAAATATGGTAATATAGTGACTTTTTTCACGTTATTCATGTAGTGTGATTTTACGTATATATATTCGTTTTTACCAATATTTCGATACTACTTCATGTTTTCTCACGATATATGATTTGGCCTTCAAATCTCAGAATTTCGGGAATTTGTCATTTTTAAGCAAGTTTTCTTGCATTTTTTTTGTACTAAAAATCATCGAATTTAGCAATATTTTGACCATTATCATCCCCTGTTCCTTTATGTGATTTAAACAAAATATCATCGAATTAGGCCGTTTTTCCAAGTTTTTGTGAAATTTCAGTTTATTGTTATTAATTCATTAAATATACGATAAAAATTATGCAAAAACATAAGTGATCAGAAAATAACCTTAAATACTTCATTTTCAATCATCTATTTGTTTCTCGTTAAAATACTGAGTAATGTATTGGAAAGGGGAGAAGTTCTGTTTTTATTGCATATATCGACGTTTCAGCCGGATTAGAGCGGTTTTACGTGTACATCTTCCATCGGTAATATAAACGGAAAATCAGGAACATTTTAGTTAATTCTAATGAAAACACATTGATTTTTATCATTTGTATTTGAAACAACATTGGCATATGTCTATTCTTTGATCTAAATAATACGAAACCTCGCTCTATGATTTGAAGTTAAAATCCTCAAATATGGTAATATAGTGACTTTTTTCACGTTATTCATGTAGTCTGGTTTTACGTATGTATATATTCGTTTTTACCAATATTTCGATACTACTTCATGTTTTTTCACGATATGTGATTTGGCCTTCAAATTTCATAATTTCGCAAATTTTGCATTTTTAAGCAAGTTTTCTTGCATTTTGTTTTGTACTAAAAATCATCGAATTTAGCAATATTTTGACCTTTATTATCCCCTTTTCCTTTATGTGATTTAAAGAAAATATCATCGAATTAGGCAATATTTTGCCGTTTTTCCACGTTTTTGTGAATTTTCAGTTTATTGTTATTATCTCATTAAATATACATGAAAAATTATGCAAACACATAATTGATCAGAAATAACCTTAAATACTTCATTCTCAATCATCTATTTGTTTCTCGTTAAAATACCGAGTATGATATTTAAAAGGGGAGAAGTTCTGTTTTTATTGCATATATCGACGTTTCAGCCGGATTAGAGCGGTTTTACGTGTACATCTTCCATCGGTAATATAAACGGAAAATCAGGAACATTTTAGTTAATTCTAATGAAAACACATTGATTTTTATCATTTGAATTTGAGGAAAGGGGAGAAGTTCGGTTTTTATTGCATATATCGACGTTTCCGCCGGATTAGAGCGGTTTTACGTGTACATCTTCCATCGGTAATATAAACGAAAAATCAGGAACATTTTAGTTAATTCTAATGAAAACACATTGATTTTTGTCATTTGTATTTGAAACAACATTGTCATATGTCTTTTCTTGGATCTAAATAACACGAAACCTCGCTCTATGATTTGAAGTTAAAATCCTCAAATATGGTAATATAGTGACTTTTTTCACGTTATTCATGTAGTCTGGTTTTACGTATATATATATTCGTTTTTACCAATATTTCGATACTACTTCATGTTTTCTCACGATATGTGATTTGGCCTTCAAATTTCATAATTTCGCAAATTTTGCATTTTTAAGCAAGTTTTCTTGCATTTTGTTTTGTACTAAAAATCATCGAATTTAGCAATATTTTGACCTTTATTATCCCCTTTTCCTTTATGTGATTTAAAGAAAATATCATCGAATTAGGCAATATTTTGCCGTTTTTCCACGTTTTTGTGAATTTTCAGTTTATTGTTATTATCTCATTAAATATACATGAAAAATTATGCAAACACATATTTGATCAAAAATAACCTTAAATACTTCATTTTCAATCATCTATTTGTTTCTCGTTAAAATACCGAGTATGATATTTAAAAGGGGAGAAGTTCTGTTTTTATTGCATATATCGACGTTTCAGCCGGATTAGAGCGGTTTTACGTGTACATCTTCCATCGGTAATATAAACGGAAAATCAGGAACATTTTAGTTAATTTTAATGAAAACACATTGATTTTTGTCATTTGTATTTGAAACAACATTGTCATATGTCTTTTCTTGGATCTAAATAACACGAAACCTCGCTCTATGATTTGAAGTTAAAATCCTCAAATATGGTAATATAGTGACTTTTTTCACGTTATTTATGTTGTGTGATTTTACGTATGTATATTCGTTTTACCAATATTTCGATACTACTTCATGTTTTCTCACGATATGTGATTTGGCCTTCAAATCTCATAATTTCGCAAATTTTGCATTTTTAAGCAAGTTTTCTTGCATTTTGTTTTGTACTAAAAATCATCGTATTTAGCAATATTTTGACCTTTATCATCCCCTTTTCCTTTATGTGATTTAAACAAAATATCATCGAATTAGGCAATATTTTGCCGTTTTTCACCTTTTTTGTGAATTTTCAGTTTATTGTTATTATCTCATTAAATATACATGAAAAATTATGCAAACACATAATTGATCAGAAATAACCTTAAATACTTCATTTTCAATCATCTATTTGTTTCTCGTTAAAATACCGAGTATGATATTTAAAAGGGGAGAAGTTCTGTTTTTATTGCATATATCGACGTTTCAGCCGGATTAGAGCGGTTTACGTGTACATCTTCCATCGGTAATATAAACGGAAAATCAGGAACATTTTAGTTAATTCTAATGAAAACACATTGATTTTTGTCATTTGTATTTGAAACAACATTGTCATATGTCTTTTCTTGGATCTAAATAACACGAAACCTCGCTCTATGATTTGAAGTTAAAATCCTCAAATATGGTAATATAGTGACTTTTTTCACGTTATTTATGTAGTGTGATTTTACGTATATATATTCGTTTTTACCAATATTTCGATACTACTTCATGTTTTCTCACGATATGTGATTTGGCCTTCAAATCTCAGAATTTCGTAAATTTTGCATTTTTAAGCAAGTTTTCTTGCATTTTGTTTTGTACTAAAAATCATCGAATTTAGCAATATTTTGACCTTTATCATTCCCTTTTCCTTTATGTGATTAAAACAAAATATCATCGAATTAGGCAATATTTTGCCGTTTTTCCACGTTTTTGTGAATTTTCAGTTTATTGTTATTATCTCATTAAATATACATGAAAAATTATGCAAACACATAATTGATCAGAAATAACCTTAAATACTTCATTTTCAATCATCTATTTGTTTCTCGTTAAAATACCGAGTATGATATTTAAAAGGGGAGAAGTTCTGTTTTTATTGCATATATCGACGTTTCAGCCGGATTAGAGCGGTTTTACGTGTACATCTTCCATCGGTAATATAAACGGAAAATCAGGAACATTTTAGTTAATTCTAATGAAAACACATTGATTTTTGTCATTTGTATATGAAACAACATTGTCATATGTCTTTTCTTGGATCTAAATAACACGAAACCTCGCTCTATGATTTGAAGTTAAAATCCTCAAATATGGTAATATAGTGACTTTTTTCACGTTATTCATGTAGTGTGATTTTACGTATATATATTCGTTTTTACCAATATTTCGATACTACTTCATGTTTTCTCACGATATGTGATTTGGCCTTCAAATCTCAGAATTTCGTAAATTTTGCATTTTAAGCAAGTTTTCTTGCATTTTGTTTTGTACTAAAAATCATCGAATTTAGCAATATTTTGACCTTTATCATCCCCTTTTCCTTTATGTGATTTAAACAAAATATCATCGAATTAGGCAATATTTTGCCGTTATTCCACGTTTTTGTGAATTTTCAGTTTATTGTTATTATCTCATTAAATATACATGAAAAATTATGCAAACACATAATTGATCAGAAATAACCTTAAATACTTCATTTTCAATCATCTATTTGTTTCTCGTTAAAATACCGAGTATGATATTTAAAAGGGGAGAAGTTCTGTTTTTATTGCATATATCGACGTTTCAGCCGGATTAGAGCGGTTTTACGTGTACATCTTCCATCGGTAATATAAACGGAAAATCAGGAACATTTTAGTTAATTCTAATGAAAACACATTGATTTTTGTCATTTGTATATGAAACAACATTGTCATATGTCTTTTCTTGGATCTAAATAACACGAAACCTCGCTCTATGATTTGAAGTTAAAATCCTCAAATATGGTAATATAGTGACTTTTTTCACGTTATTCATGTAGTGTGATTTTACGTATATATATTCGTTTTTACCAATATTTCGATACTACTTCATGTTTTCTCACGATATGTGATTTGGCCTTCAAATCTCAGAATTTCGTAAATTTTGCATTTTAAGCAAGTTTTCTTGCATTTTGTTTTGTACTAAAAATCATCGAATTTAGCAATATTTTGACCTTTATCATCCCCTTTTCCTTTATGTGATTTAAACAAAATATCATCGAATTAGGCAATATTTTGCCGTTATTCCACGTTTTTGTGAATTTTCAGTTTATTGTTATTATCTCATTAAATATACATGAAAAATTATGCAAACACATAATTGATCAGAAATAACCTTAAATACTTCATTTTCAATCATCTATTTGTTTCTCGTTAAAATACCGAGTATGATATTTAAAAGGGGAGAAGTTCTGTTTTTATTGCATATATCGACGTTTCAGCCGGATTAGAGCGGTTTTACGTGTACATCTTCCATCGGTAATATAAACGGAAAATCAGGAACATTTTAGTTAATTCTAATGAAAACACATTGATTTTTATCATTTGTATTTGAAACAACAATGTCATATGTCTTTTCTTTGATCTAAATAACACGAAACCTCGCTCTATGATTTGAAGTTAAAATCCTCAAATATGGTAATATAGTGACTTTTTTCACGTTATTCATGTAGTGTGATTTTACGTATATATATTCGTTTTTACCAATATTTCGATACTACTTCATGTTTTCTCACGATATATGATTTGGCCTTCAAATCTCAGAATTTCGGGAATTTGTCATTTTAAGCAAGTTTTCTTGCATTTTTTTTGTACTAAAAATCATCGAATTTAGCAATATTTTGACCATTATCATCCCCTGTTCCTTTATGTGATTTAAACAAAATATCATCGAATTAGGCCGTTTTTCCAAGTTTTTGTGAAATTTCAGTTTATTGTTATTAATTCATTAAATATACGATAAAAATTATGCAAAAACATAAGTGATCAGAAAATAACCTTAAATACTTCATTTTCAATCATCTATTTGTTTCTCGTTAAAATACTGAGTAATGTATTGGAAAGGGGAGAAGTTCTGTTTTTATTGCATATATCGACGTTTCAGCCGGATTAGAGCGGTTTTACGTGTACATCTTCCATCGGTAATATAAACGGAAAATCAGGAACATTTTAGTTAATTCTAATGAAAACACATTGATTTTTATCATTTGAATTTGAGGAAAGGGGAGAAGTTCGGTTTTTATTGCATATATCGACGTTTCCGCCGGATTAGAGCGGTTTACGTGTACATCTTCCATCGGTAATATAAACGAAAAATCAGGAACATTTTAGTTAATTCTAATGAAAACACATTGATTTTTGTCATTTGTATTTGAAACAACATTGTCATATGTCTTTTCTTGGATCTAAATAACATGAAACCTCGCTCTATGATTTGATGTTAAAATCCTCAAATATGGTAATATAGTGACTTTTTTCACGTTATTCATGTAGTGTGATTTTACGTATATGTATTCGTTTTTACCAATATTTCGATACTACTTCATGTTTTCTCACGATATGTGATTTGGCCTTCAATCTCAGAATTTCGTAAATTTTGCATTTTTAAGCAAGTTTTCTTGCATTTTGTTTTGTACTAAAAATCATCGAATTTAGCAATATTTTGACCTTTATCATCCCCTTTTCCTTTATGTGATTTAAAGAAAATATAATCGAATTAGGCAATATTTTGCCGTTTTTCCACGTTTTTGTGAATTTTCAGTTTATTGTTATTATCTCATTAAATATACATGAAAAATTATGCAAACACATAATTGATCAGAAATAACCTTAAATACTTCATTTTCAATCATCTATTTGTTTCTCGTTAAAATACCGAGTATGATATTTAAAAGGGGAGAAGTTCTGTTTTTATTGCATATATCGACGTTTCAGCCGGATTAGAGCGGTTTTACGTGTACATCTTCCATCGGTAATATAAACGGAAAATCAGGAACATTTTAGTTAATTCTAATGAAAACACATTGATTTTTATCATTTGTATTTGAAACAACATTGGCATATGTCTATTCTTTGATCTAAATAATACGAAACCTCGCTCTATGATTTGAAGTTAAAATCCTCAAATATGGTAATATAGTGACTTTTTTCACGTTATTCATGTAGTCTGGTTTTACGTATGTATATATTCGTTTTTACCAATATTTCGATACTACTTCATGTTTTTTCACGATATGTGATTTGGCCTTCAAATTTCATAATTTCGCAAATTTTGCATTTTTAAGCAAGTTTTCTTGCATTTTGTTTGTACTAAAAATCATCGAATTTAGCAATATTTTGACCTTTATTATCCCCTTTTCCTTTATGTGATTTAAAGAAAATATCATCGAATTAGGCAATATTTTGCCGTTTTTCCACGTTTTTGTGAATTTTCAGTTTATTGTTATTATCTCATTAAATATACATGAAAAATTATGCAAACACATAATTGATCAGAAATAACCTTAAATACTTCATTTTCAATCATCTATTTGTTTCTCGTTAAAATACCGAGTATGATATTTAAAAGGGGAGAAGTTCTGTTTTTATTGCATATATCGACGTTTCAGCCGGATTAGAGCGGTTTTACGTGTACATCTTCCATCGGTAATATAAACGGAAAATCAGGAACATTTTAGTTAATTCTAATGAAAACACATTGATTTTTATCATTTGTATTTGAAACAACATTGGCATATGTCTATTCTTTGATCTAAATAATACGAAACCTCGCTCTATGATTTGAAGTTAAAATCCTCAAATATGGTAATATAGTGACTTTTTTCACGTTATCATGTAGTCTGGTTTTACGTATATATATATTCGTTTTTACCAATATTTCGATACTACTTCATGTTTTTTCACGATATGTGATTTGGCCTTCAAATTTCATAATTTCGCAAATTTTGCATTTTAAGCAAGTTTTCTTGCATTTTGTTTTGTACTAAAAATCATCGAATTTAGCAATATTTTGACCTTTATTATCCCCTTTTCCTTTATGTGATTTAAAGAAAATATCATCGAATTAGGCAAATATTTTGCCGTTTTTCCACGTTTTTGTGAATTTTATGTTTATTGTTAAATATACATGAAAAATTATGCAAACACATAATTGATCAGAAATAACCTTAAATACTTCATTTTCAATCATCTATTTGTTTCTCGTTAAAATACCGAGTATGATATTTAAAAGGGGAGAAGTTCTGTTTTTATTGCATATATCGACGTTTCAGCCGGATTAGAGCGGTTTTACGTGTACATCTTCCATCGGTAATATAAACGGAAAATCAGGAACATTTTAGTTAATTCTAATGAAAACACATTGATTTTTGTCATTTGTATTTGAAACAACATTGTCATATGTCTTTTCTTGGATCTAAATAACACGAAACCTCGCTCTATGATTTGAAGTTAAAATCCTCAAATATGGTAATATAGGTGACTTTTTTCACGTTATTCATGTAGTGTGATTTTACGTATATATATTCGTTTTTACCAATATTTCGATAATACTTCATGTTTTCTCACAGAGTATGTGATTTGGCCTTCAAATCTCAGAATTTCGTAAATTTTGCATTTTTAAGCAAGTTTTCTTGCATTTTGTTTTGTACTAAAAATCATCGAATTTAGCAATATTTTGACCTTTATCATCCCCTTTCCTTTATGTGATTTAAACAAATATCATCGAATTAGGCAATATTTTGCCGTTTTCCACGTTTTTGTGAATTTTCAGTTTATTGTTATTATCTCATTAAATATACATGAAAAATTATGCAAACACATAATTGATCAGAAATAACCTTAAATACTTCATTTTCAATCATCTATTTGTTTCTCGTTAAAATACCGAGTATGATATTTAAAAGGGGAGAAGTTCTGTTTTTATTGCATATATCGACGTTTCAGCCGGATTAGAGCGGTTTTACGTGTACATCTTCCATCGGTAATATAAACGGAAAATCAGGAACATTTTAGTTAATTTAATGAAAACACATTGATTTTTGTCATTTGTATTTGAAACAACATTGTCATATGTCTTTTCTTGGATCTAAATAACACGAAACCTCGCTCTATGATTTGAAGTTAAAATCCTCAAATATGGTAATATAGTGACTTTTTTCACGTTATTTATGTCTGTGATTTTACGTATGTATATTCGTTTTTACCAATATTTCGATACTACTTCATGTTTTCTCACGATATGTGATTTGGCCTTCAAATCTCATAATTTCGCAAATTTTGCATTTTTAAGCAAGTTTTCTTGCATTTTGTTTTGTACTAAAAATCATCGAATTTAGCAATATTTTGACCTTTATCATCCCCTTTTCCTTTATGTGATTTAAACAAAATATCATCGAATTAGGCAATATTTTGCCGTTTTTCCACCTTTTTGTGAATTTTCAGTTTATTGTTATTATCTCATTAAATATACATGAAAAATTATGCAAACACATAATTGATCAGAAATAACCTTAAATACTTCATTTTCAATCATCTATTTGTTTCTCGTTAAAATACCGAGTATGATATTTAAAAGGGGAGAAGTTCTGTTTTTATTGCATATATCGACGTTTCAGCCGGATTAGAGCGGTTTTACGTGTACATCTTCCATCGGTAATATAAACGGAAAATCAGGAACATTTTAGTTAATTCTAATGAAAACACATTGATTTTTATCATTTGTATTTGAAACAACATTGTCATATGTCTTTTCTTGGATCTAAATAACACGAAACCTCGCTCTATGATTTGAAGTTAAAATCCTCAAATATGGTAATATAGTGACTTTTTTCACGTTATTCATGTAGTCTGGTTTTACGTATATATATTCGTTTTTACCAATATTTCGATACTACTTCATGTTTTTCACGATATGTGATTTGGCCTTCAAATTCATAATTTCGCAAATTTTGCATTTTTAAGCAAGTTTTCTTGCATTTTGTTTTGTACTAAAAATCATCGAATTTAGCAATATTTTGACCTTTATTATCCCCTTTTCCTTTATGTGATTTAAAGAAAATATCATCGAATTAGGCAATATTTTGCCGTTTTTCCACGTTTTTGTGAATTTTCAGTTTATTGTTAAATATACATGAAAAATTATGCAAACACATAATTGATCAGAAATAACCTTAAATACTTCATTTTCAATCATCTATTTGTTTCTCGTTAAAATACCGAGTATGATATTTAAAAGGGGAGAAGTTCTGTTTTTATTGCATATATCGACGTTTCAGCCGGATTAGAGCGGTTTTACGTGTACATCTTCCATCGGTAATATAAACGGAAAATCAGGAACATTTTAGTTAATTCTAATGAAAACACATTGATTTTTGTCATTTGTATTTGAAACAACATTGTCATATGTCTTTTCTTGGATCTAAATAACACGAAACCTCGCTCTATGATTTGAAGTTAAAATCCTCAAATATGGTAATATAGTGACTTTTTTCACGTTATTCATGTAGTGTGATTTTACGTATATATTCGTTTTTACCAATATTTCGATACTACTTCATGTTTTCTCACGATATGTGATTTGGCCTTCAAATCTCAGAATTTCGTAATTTTGCATTTTTAAGCAAGTTTTCTTGCATTTTGTTTTGTACTAAAAATCATCGAATTTAGCAATATTTTGACCTTTATCATCCCCTTTTCCTTTATGTGATTTAAACAAAATATCATCGAATTAGGCAATATTTTGCCGTTTTTCCACGTTTTTGAATTTTCAGTTTATTGTTATTATCTCATTAAATATACATGAAAAATTATGCAAACACATAATTGATCAGAAATAACCTTAAATACTTCATTTTCAATCATCTATTTGTTTCTCGTTAAAATACCGAGTATGATATTTAAAGGGGAGAAGTTCTGTTTTTATTGCATATATCGACGTTTCAGCCGGATTAGAGCGGTTTTACGTGTACATCTTCCATCGGTAATATAAACGGAAAATCAGGAACATTTTAGTTAATTCTAATGAAAACACATTGATTTTTGTCATTTGTATTTGAAACAACATTGTCATATGTCTTTTCTTGGATCTAAATAACACGAAACCTCGCTCTATGATTTGAAGTTAAAATCCTCAAATATGGTAATATAGTGACTTTTTTCACGTTATTCATGTAGTCTGGTTTTACGTATATATATATTCGTTTTTACCAATATTTCGATACTACTTCATGTTTTCTCACGATATGTGATTTGGCCTTCAAATCTCATAATTTCGCAAATTTTGCATTTTTAAGCAAGTTTTCTTGCATTTTGTTTTGTACTAAAAATCATCGAATTTAGCAATATTTTGACCTTTATTATCCCCTTTTCCTTTATGTGATTTAAACAAAATATCATCGAATTAGGCAATATTTGCCGTTTTTCCACGTTTTTGTGAATTTTCAGTTTATTGTTATTATCTCATTAAATATACATGAAAAATTATGCAAACACATAATTGATCAGAAATAACCTTAAATACTTCATTTTCAATCATCTATTTGTTTCTCGTTAAAATACCGAGTATGATATTTAAAAGGGGAGAAGTTCTGTTTTTATTGCATATATCGACGTTTCAGCCGGATTAGAGCGGTTTTACGTGTACATCTTCCATCGGTAATATAAACGGAAAATCAGGAACATTTTAGTTAATTTAATGAAAACACATTGATTTTTGTCATTTGTATTTGAAACAACATTGTCATATGTCTTTTCTTGGATCTAAATAACACGAAACCTCGCTCTATGATTTGAAGTTAAAATCCTCAAATATGGTAATATAGTGACTTTTTTCACGTTATTTATGTAGTGTGATTTTACGTATGTATATTCGTTTTTACCAATATTTCGATACTACTTCATGTTTTCTCACGATATGTGATTTGGCCTTCAAATCTCAGAATTTCGTAAATTTTGCATTTTAAGCAAGTTTTCTTGCATTTTGTTTTGTACTAAAAATCATCGAATTTAGCAATATTTTGACCTTTATCATCCCCTTTTCCTTTATGTGATTTAAACAAAATATCATCGAATTAGGCAATATTTTGCCGTTATTCCACGTTTTTGTGAATTTTCAGTTTATTGTTATTATCTCATTAAATATACATGAAAAATTATGCAAACACATAATTGATCAGAAATAACCTTAAATACTTCATTTTCAATCATCTATTTGTTTCTCGTTAAAATACCGAGTATGATATTTAAAAGGGGAGAAGTTCTGTTTTTATTGCATATATCGACGTTTCAGCCGGATTAGAGCGGTTTTACGTGTACATCTTCCATCGGTAATATAAACGGAAAATCAGGAACATTTTAGTTAATTCTAATGAAAACACATTGATTTTTATCATTTGTATTTGAAACAACATCATATGTCTTTCTTTGATCTAAATAACGAAACCTCGCTCTATGATTTGAAGTTAAAATCCTCAAATATGGTAATATAGTGACTTTTTCACGTTATTCATGTAGTCTGATTTTACGTATATATATATTCGTTTTTACCAATATTTCGATACTACTTCATGTTTTCTCACGATATGTGATTTGGCCTTCAAATCTCAGAATTTCGCAATTTTGCATTTTTAAGCAAGTTTTCTTGCATTTTTTTTGTACTAAAAATCATCGAATTTAGCAATATTTTGACCTTTATCATCCCCTTTTCCTTTATGTGATTTAAACAAAATATCATCGAATTAGGCAATATTTTGCCGTTTTTCCACGTTTTTGTGAAATTTTAGTTTATTGTTATTAATTAAAATATACATGAAAAATTATGCAAACACATAATGATCAGAAATAACCTTAAATACTTCATTTTCAATCATCTATTTGTTTCTCGTTAAAATACCGAGTATGTATTTAAAGGGGAGAAGTTCTGTTTTTATTGCATATATCGACGTTTCAGCCGGATTAGAGCGGTTTTACGTGTACATCTTCCATCGGTAATATAAACGGAAAATCAGGAACATTTTAGTTAATTCTAATGAAAACACATTGATTTTTATCATTTGAATTTGAGGAAAGGGAGAAGTTCGGTTTTTATTGCATATATCGACGTTTCCGCCGATTAGAGCGGTTTTACGTGTACATCTTCCATCGGTAATATAAACGAAAAATCAGGAACATTTTAGTTAATTCTAATGAAAACACATTGATTTTTGTCATTTGTATTTGAAACAACATTGTCATATGTCTTTTCTTGGATCTAAATAACACGAAACCTCGCTCTATGATTTGAAGTTAAAATCCTCAAATATGGTAATATAGTGACTTTTTTCACGTTATTCATGTAGTGTGATTTTACGTATATATATTCGTTTTTACCAATATTTCGATACTACTTCATGTTTTCTCACAATATGTGATTTGCCTTCAAATCTCAGAATTTCGTAAATTTTGCATTTTTAAGCAAGTTTTCTTGCATTTTGTTTTGTACTAAAATCATCGAATTTAGCAATATTTTGACCTTTATCATCCCTTTTCCTTTATGTGATTTAAACAAAATATTTTGCCGTTTTTCCACGTTTTTGTGAATTTTCAGTTTATTGTTATTATCTCATTAAATATACATGAAAAATTATGCAAACACATAATTGATCAGAAATAACCTTAAATACTTCATTTTCAATCATCTATTTGTTTCTCGTTAAAATACCGAGTATGATATTTAAAAGGGGAGAAGTTCTGTTTTTATTGCATATATCGACGTTTCAGCCGGATTAGAGCGGTTTTACGTGTACATCTTCCATCGGTAATATAAACGGAAAATCAGGAACATTTTAGTTAATTCTAATGAAAACACATTGATTTTTGTCATTTGTATTTGAAACAACATTGTCATATGTCTTTTCTTGGATCTAAATAACACGAAACCTCGCTCTATGATTTGAAGTTAAAATCCTCAAATATCAATATAGTGACTTTTTCACGTTATTCATGTAGTGTGATTTTACGTATATATATTCGTTTTTACCAATATTTCGATACTACTTCATGTTTTCTCACGATATGTGATTTGGCCTTCAAATCTCAGAATTTCGTAAATTTTGCATTTTTAGCAAGTTTTCTTGCATTTTGTTTTGTACTAAAAATCATCGAATTTAGCAATATTTTGACCATTATCATCCCTTTTCCTTTATGTGATTTAAACAAATATCATCGAATTAGGCAATATTTTGCCGTTTTTCCACGTTTTTGTGAATTTTCGTTTATTGTTATTATCTCATTAAATATACATGAAAAATTATGCAAACACATAATTGATCAGAAATAACCTTAAATACTTCATTTTCAATCATCTATTTGTTTCTCGTTAAAATACTGAGTAATGTTTGGAAAGGGGAGCAGTTCTGTTTTTATTGCATATATCGACGTTTCAGCCGGATTAGAGCGGTTTTACGTGTACATCTTCCATCGGTAATATAAACGGAAAATCAGGAACATTTTAGTTAATTCTAATGAAAACACATTGATTTTTATCATTTGAATTTGAGGAAAGGAGAAGTTCGGTTTTTTATGCATATATCGACGTTTCCGCCGGTTAGAGCGGTTTTACGTGTACATCTTCCATCGGTAATATAAACGAAAATCAGGAACATTTTAGTTAATTCTAATGAAAACACATTGATTTTTTGTCATTTGTATTTGAAACAACTTCATATGTCTTTTCTTGGATCTAATAACACGAAACCTCGCTCTATGATT